>NC_088876.1:28611965-28676420 GCF_032884065.1 Artemia franciscana | reverse complement strand
AGTTATGGGAAAAATATAAGTCAAAAATGTCCGAAGATATACTCCATCGAAAACAGTTAGAGACGTCAGATATGACTTTGGATTTTACATCAGAAATTTATAAATACACTTTAGTTATTATAGAAGATTTGTGTGTACGTATGGCAAACAAACCTCTTCAGGATTTGGGAATGCCTTCACCTAACCGTATCGCTGCTGTTTCGACATGTGTAGAATTGGTTCGTGAACAAAGTTACAGTACGAGTGATCTATTGTCGTATGTACAAAATAACATT
This sequence comes from Artemia franciscana, assembly GCF_032884065.1. NCBI lineage: Eukaryota > Metazoa > Arthropoda > Branchiopoda > Anostraca > Artemiidae > Artemia > Artemia franciscana. Next base: position 28,676,145 of record NC_088876.1, on the reverse strand, counting down.
TCCAAGTTAACGTCGGAACAAAAAGACATTTATGATACGATAATGCATTGTGTCGATAACAACGTTGGAGAAATTTTCTTTTTGGATGCGCCAGGAGGTACTGGTAAAACGTTTGTGATAAAACTGATTCTGGCATCAATTCGATCAAAAAATGATATAGCGTTGGCAATTGCGTCGTCCGGAATAGCCGCAACATTGCTGCCTGGTGGAAGAACTGCTCATTCCGCTTTGAAATTACCTCTGAATTTGCATTCTACAGAAACTCCCACGTGCAATATTTCCAAATCATCTGGGATGGGTAAAGTATTGCAGCAATGCAAACTTATTATTTGGGATGAGTGCACAATGGCACACAAAAAATCGCTCGAGGCTCTGGATCAATGCTTGAAAGATTTGAGAGGGAAGTCGAAACCCTTTGGCAGCACATTAATATTGCTTGCGGGAGATTTCAGGCAAACATTACCTATAATACCTAGATCAACTCCTGCAGACGAAATGAATGCTTGCCTGAAAAATTCTAATTTATGGGCACACGTAAAAATATTAAAATTAACTACAAATATGCGTGTCCGATTGCAAAACGATGACTCTGGTCAAACATTTTCAGATCAATTACTGGCAATTGGAAACGGAAAGCTCCCAGTAGACTCAATTTCAGGACGTATACAACTACCTGCTGATTTCTGTAATTTAGTGACGTCCAAAAATGAATTGATTGAAAAAGTATTTCCGAATATTCTAAAAAATTATAAAAATAATAAATGGCTAAGTGAAAGAGCGATTCTCGCACCCAAAAATATAGACGTCCACGAAATCAACAATATTGTTTTGACCAAGATTCGAGACCAGGCAGTCCTTTACAAGTCAGTCGACACAGTTTTGGAACCAAATGAAGCGGTTAATTATCCATCTGAATTTTTAAATTCCATAGATCTTTCAGGGTTTCCACCACACGTGCTACAACTAAAAATAGGCGTACCAATAATACTTTTAAGAAATATCAACCCACCAAAGCTTTGCAATGGCACGCGACTTGCCGTAAAAAAAACAATGGAAAACCTAATAGAGGCTACAATCTTGACAGGGCCTTTTGAGGGTGAGGCTGTTCTTATTCCTCGCATTCCCATGATTCCAACGGATCTGCCTTTTCAATTTAAAAGATTGCAATTCCCAATTCGATTAGCATTTGCAATCACCATTAACAAAGCTCAAGGTCAATCATTAGAAAAATGTGGTATAGATCTTAATACTGATTGTTTTTCCCATGGACAATTGTACGTTGCATGTTCGAGGGTCGGTAAACCTGACAATCTATTTATGTGCAGCGACAATTGGACAGCGAAGAATGTTGTATATTCGCAAGTTTTACGCAGTTAATTTGTATTGTACCTATCTATCTATCTATCTATATAAAAACGAGTTGTGTGTATGAATGTTTGTTTGTTTGTAAAAAGAGCGTTTGCATATGACGTCATTATTAGTACATACGGCTTTGTATATGCACAGACAATGGGAAAGCCAAGAATGTTGTATATTCGCAATTTTTTGCCGAGGAATCACAAGAACAGCAAGAAAACAGGCTTGCGGCTAAAGAACGCAAAACCGCGCAGTTAGGTGAAAATCCATCTGGACAGCGAGAGTCAAAACATATCAAAACTGAAAGCGAGCGATGATGATTGGGTTTGGGATTTTGACTTGGATAAGGTCATCGATGCCTACCAGATTTTAGTTAAAAAAAACAAAGGTTCGGCGATATGTATTTCATAGTGACGCTGAAAAATAAAGAAGAAAAAGAACACTGAAAAAAGAAAAAAGGTAAAAAACTAAAAAAAAACTAAAAAGAAAAAACACTCAAAGAGAAATTACAGACCGGGACACAAATGACGACCGGGACAGAGGGAATATAAATGACGACCGGGACACTCAAAGAGAAATTACAGACTGGGATACCGGGACAAAAAAGACGACCGGGACACAGGGAATATAAATGACGACCAGGACACAGGTATTTAAGAATATCGTTCAAAGACAAATTTTTAATTGTAAGAAGACTGTTGAAAGAGAAATTTCTAATTGTAAAATGACTGAAGAACCTACAATGGCAACACCCGAGGAAGCTGCTCAAAACGAATGTATTCAAGCCAAAGTAGCTGAGTTGGTAAAGTTTTATGTTTCAGGTTCTAGGTCCGAGAGGCTCCAGGTTTGAACCTTGGCTTTAGCATTAATACAAAAGAAGAAAAAAACTAAAAAAAAACTAAAAAGGAAATACTAAAAAAACTAAAAAAGCTAAAACACTAAAAAAAAACAAAAAAAGGTAAAAAACTAAAAATTAAAAAAAAAATTAAAAAAAGGTAAAAGCTACAAAAAAAAACTAAAAACTTATAAACAAACTAAAAAAAAATAAAAACTGAAAAAGAAAAAAAAAACTAAATAAGGAAAAAACTGAAAAATAAAGGAGAAAAAGAAAACTAAAAGCCGGGACACAGGGAATATAAATGACGACCGGGACACTCAAAGAGAATTTACAGACTGGGAGACTGGGACACAAATAACGACCGGGAGATATAAATGACAACCTGGACGCTCAAAGATAAATTACAGACCGGGACACAAATGACGACCGGGACACAGGGATACTGGGAATATAAATGACAACCGGGACACAGGGAATGTTCGATTAGCACTCACCATCAACAAAGCTGAAGGGCAATCATTATGAGGTATAGATCTGAATACGGATTGTTTTTCCTATGGACAATTTTATGTTGCATGTTCAAGAGTCGGTAAACCTGACAATCTATTTATATGTAGTTAGTTAAAAACATATATACATCTATAACGAAAAGAGAAATCTTTTTTCTTTTATCTATATTCACAGGTGGGACACAGGGACACAACTACAATGGCGCGTAACTAATATGGCGCGTAACGACTTACGCGCGGGGGGGGGGGGCTTGGGGGGACGCGAAGTGCCCCCACCAACTTGGTGTTTGGGTGGCGCTTCGAAGAATGTTGTATATTCGCAAGTCTTACGTAGTTAAAAACATATATATATCTATAACGAAAATAGAAACCATTTCTCTTTTATCAATATTCACAGGTGGGACACAGGGACACAACTACAATGGCGCGTAACTAATATGGCGCGCAACGACTTTCGCGCGTGGGAGGGGGCGCGAAACGCCCCCTCCAACTAGGTGTTGGGCTGTCGCGAAGCGCCACCCCAACAGCTAGTATATATATATATATATATATATATATATATATATATATATATATATATATATATATAAATAAGTTGTTCAAAAACGAATGTATTCAAGCTCGAAGTAGCTGAGTTGGTAACGCGTTATGTTCCAGGTTCTAGGTCCGAGAGGTTGCAGGTTCGAACCTTGGCTAAGTAAAAACTACAAAAAAAAAACAAAAAGAAAAAACTAAAAACTAAAAAAAAAACTAAAAACTATAAAAAAAGGTAAAAACTAAAAAAAAACTAAAAAGAAAAAAAACTAAAAACTAATAAAAAAACTAAAAAAGCTAAAAAACTAAAAAAACTAAAAAGAAAAAAAAAGAAAAAAAGGAAAAACACTGAAAAATAAAGGAGAAAAACAAAACTAAAAAAATAAAAAATAAATAAAAAGGTAAAAACTACAAAAAAAACTAAAAAGAAAAGAACTAAAAAACTAAAAAAAAGGTAAAAACCAAAAAAAGTCTAAAAAGAAAAAAAGGGGAGAAACAAAAAAATTTATTTCATCATATACCAATTCAAAAACGAATGTATATACAGACCGGGACACAAATGACGACCGGGACACAGGGAATATAAATGACGACCGGGACACAGGGACACAACTACAACGGGGACGCCGGGGGGCACAGGGGGATATATAAATGACGACGGGGACCCAGGGAATGTTCGATTAGCAATCACCATCATCAAAGCTCAAGGGCAATCATTAGAATCATGAGGTATAACTAAAAAAAAACTAAAAAAAGGTAAAAAACTAAAAACTAAATAAAAGACAAATTCAAAAACGAATATATATACAGACTGGAACACCGGGACACAAATGACGACCGGGACACAGGGAATATAATTGACCGGGACACTCAAAGAGAAATTATAGACTGGAACACCGGGACACAAATGACGACCGGGACACAGGGAATATAAATGACGACCGGGACACATTGACAACTACAACGGGGACGCCGGGGGTACAGGGGGATATATAAATGACGACGGCGACACAGGGAATGGTCTGAATACGGATTGTTTGCCCATGGACAATTATGTGTTTCATTTTCAAGAGTCGGTAAACCTGACAATCTATTTATATGCACAGACAATAGGACAGCAAGAATGTTGTATATTCGCAAGTTTTACGTAGTTAAAAACATATATATATATATATATATATATATATATATATATATATATATATATATATATATATATATATATATATATATATATATATATATATATATATGTATGTGTATATATATATATATATATATATATATATATATATATATATATATATATGTATATATATATATATATATATATATATACATATATATATATATATATATATATATGTATATATATATATATATATATATATATATATATATATATATATATATATATATATATATATACATATATATATATATATATATATATATATATATATATATATATATATATATATATATATATATATATATATATACATATATATATATATATATATATATATATATATATATATATATATATATATATATATATATATATATATATATATATATATAGACATATATATATATATATATATATATATATATATATATATATATATATATATATATTATATATATATATATATATATATATATATATATATATATATATGTATATATATATATATATATATATATATATATATATATATATATATATATATATATATATATATATATATATATATATATATATATATATAAATATATACATATATATACTAGCTGTTGGGGTGGTGTTTCGTGCCACCCCCTAAGCCCCCCCCCGCGTGCGTAAGTCGTTACGCGCCATATTAGTTACGCGCCATTGTAGTTGTGTCCCTGTGTCCCATATATTCAGATCTATACCTCATTATTCTAATGATTGCCCTTGAGCTTTGTTGATGGTGATTGCTAATCGAACATTCCCTCTGTAGGCGTCGTCATTTTTATATCCCCGTCGTCATTTTTATATCCCCGTCGTCATTTATATATCCCCCTGTGCCCCCGGCGTCCCCGTTGTTGTTGTTTCCCTATGTTCCGGTCGTCATTCGTGTCCCGGTGTCCCGGTCTGTAATATCTCTTTGAGTGTCGCGGTCGTCATGTATATTCACTGTGTCCCGGTCGTCATTTGTGTCCCGGTGCTTTGTTGATGATGATTGCTAATCGAACATTCCTTGTGTCCCGGTCGCTTTCTCTTTGAGTGTCCCGGTCGTCATTTATATTTCCTATGTCCCGATGTCCCGGTCTGTAATTTCGTCAGTCGACAAACATGACGTCAGTCGACACACAAACATGACGTCAGTAGACAGACACAGACAAACAACTTATTTTTATATATATAGATAGGTGTCCCGGTGTCCCGGTCGTCATTTGTGTCCCGATGTCCCAGTCTGTAATTTCGTCAGTTGACAAACATGACGTCAGTCGACACGCAAACATGACGTCAGTTGACAGACACACAGACAAACAACTTATTTTTATATATATATCTATCTTCTATATATATAAAAATAAGTTGTCTGTATGTGTGTGGGTCTGTCGGGTGACGTCATGTTTATGTGTCGACTGACGTCATGAAGTTAGTTGTCGTCATTTTTGTTATGACGGTGACGTCATTAAAGGTATTTAAGACATGCATTCACGGAGAAATCTATTAATGTTTAACTGTAAAATGACTGATGAACTTACAATGGCAACAGCCGGGGAAGATGCTCAAAGAGTCTATGCCAAAAAACTTGCTGCTGATAGAGAAAGTTAGAAAAGAAAGCGTGCCGAGGAATCAAAAGAACAGCAAGAAAACAGGCTTGAGGCTGATAGAGAAAGAAAGAACAGAAAGCCTGCCGAGGAACTACCAGAGCAACGCGAAACCACACTTGCTGCTAAAAGAGAAAGTGAAAAAAGAAGGCATGCCGAGGAATCACAAGAACAGCAAGAAATCAGGCTTGCTGCTGATAGAGAAAGTAAGAAAAGAAAGCGTGCCGAGGAATCATAGCAACCTGAAAGTTATCGCCTGGCATTCCTGTACAGCCCAGTCGATGATTATAGCTTGAGTAGATGTGTTCAAATCGGGACTATGTCTAAAATTTGTTCCTATTCCAAGGCCTTGAAATTCAATGGTGAAACAATGGGAATGTGTTGCGCCTCAGGAAAAGTTAAACTTCCTCTATTGGCTGCACCACCAGAGCCATTGAAGACTTTCCTTACTGGAACTACGTCAGAATCTAAGCGTTTTTTATCACGAATCAGAAAAAATAACTCATGTATCCAAATGACGTCGTTTGGAGCCCAAATCGAAAATCCAGATCAATTTATGTCTACTTTCAAAGTAAAAGGGCAAATTTATCATAGAGCAGGGTCCCTTCTACCATTCTCAGGCGAGAATCATAAATTTTTACAATTGTACTTCATCAGTGATAGAAATTCTGAATTGAATGCACGTTGCGAAATTTCTCCCAACGTTGAAAGGACAATCGTTTCCCAATTGCAACATCTTTTCCACAAAAATAATAATTTAGTGCGTCTGTTCAAAACAGCCATCGATTTGATGCCTACTGATACGCATAGAATTGTTATTTCCGCTGACAAAACGCTTCCTGGCCAACATATGCGTAGATACAATGCTCCAACTATCGACGAAGTGGCAATCGTTATGGTCGGTGATCAGTTTTTACCTCGAGATATTATTCTTCATAAGCGAAACGCTCAGTTGTTAAGAATTGCTGAAACTCATCGATGCTACGATGCCCTACAATATCCTATCATTTTTTGGGATGGAGCCGACAGCTATCACTTTAATATTAAATTGATGAATCCAGCCACTAACAAAGAAATTAATAAGAAACGCAGTGCAATGCATTATTATTCCTATAAACTAATGATTCGGCAGGATGAAGAAAATTATATTTTAAAATGCCGTCAATTGTTTCACCAATACGCCGCTGATATGTATGCTAAAATTGAATCAGAACGTTTGCTATATATCCGCCTGAATCAGACCAAGCTCCGCTCTGAACAATACATTCATTTGCGAGATGCAGTTGTAAATAACGGTAATACCCCAAACGTTGGAAGATTAACAATTTTACCTTCGTCATATGCTGGCAGTCCCCGTCATATGCATGAATATGCTCAAGATGCTATTGCGTATGTTCGTCTCTATGGTCGTCCAGATTTATTTATTACATTTACATGTAATCAATCCTGGGACGAGATACAGCAGCTTTTACTTCAAGGACAATCGGCGGTTCATAGACATGATATTACGGCCCGTGTCTTCCGGCAAAATTTGAAATTACTGATAAACTACATAGTAAAACTTGAAGTGTTTGGGTCAGTGTGATGCTGGATGTACTCAGTGGAATGGCAAAAACGAGGTTTGTTACACGCACATATACTAATCTGGCTACATAAAAAATTACTTCGAATGAAATTGATGATGTGATTTCCGCTGAAATACCTGATGAAAATGTCGATAAGGGGTTACATGATATTATTGTAAAAAATATGATACATGGACCTTGCGGTGCACTGAACGAAAATTCACCATCCATGGCCAAAGGAAGGTGCACAAAGCAATATCCTCGACTTTTAGTATCCAGCACAATTACTGGCAATGATGGTTACCCACAATATAGAAGAAGATCTACTGAAGATGGCGGTAAAACAGCAATAATAAAGAAGCGTAACGGTACCACCATCGAAGTAGATAACCAGTTAGTTGTTCCATATTCCCGATTATTATCAAAAACATTTAATGCACACATAAACGTTGAATACTGTAACTCCGTAAAGGCAATCAAATACATATGAAAATACGTCAACAAAGGCAGTGACATGGCAGTTTTTGGCTTGCAGCCCGAAATCAAAGATATGGACGAAATCGTACAATATCAGGCTGGAAGATACATAAGCAGTAATGAAGCTGTTTGGCGAATTCTTTCATTTCCGATACATGAACGTAGTCCAGCTGTTGTTCACTTAGCGGTACATTTACAGAATGGTCAACGTGTTTATTTCTCGGAAACCAACGTGCAACAAAGAGCCCTGAATCCACCGGATACAAAGTTAACCGCTTTCTTTTCGCTTTGCAAAAATGATTCTTTTGCCAAAAAACTGCTGTATACTGAAGTGCCTTCGTATTACACGTGGAATACTAAAAATAAAGTATTTGAACGTCGAAAACAGGGTAAGTCAGTCGACGGCCAACCTACCATCTTCAAAGATACCACGATAGGAAGACTCTACACCGTTCACCCCAATCAACATGAATGCTTCTTTCTACGCCTGCTTTTGGTGAATGTACCCGATCCGACATCCTTTGAGTATTTGAGAACTGTAAACGGTACTATACATGACACTTACCGTAGTGTATGCCAAGCTATGAATTTATTGGAGAATGACCAACACTGGGATAACTGCATCGGTGATGCGTGCGAAACGTCAACTCCAAGTCAAATTCGTGCATTGTTTGGCATCATTTTAACAACTTGCTCTCCATCAGCTCCTACAGAGTTATGGGAAAAATATAAGTAAAAAATGTCCGAAGATATACTCCATCGAAAACAGTTAGAGGCGTCAGATATGACTTTTGATTTTACATCAGAAATTTATACCTACACTTTAGTTGTTATAGAAGATTTGTGCGTACGTATGGCAAACAAACCTCTTCAGGATTTGGGAATGCCTTCACCTAACCGTATCGCTGCTGTTTCGACATGTGTAGAATTGGATCGTGAACAAAGTTACAGTACGAGTGATCTATTGTCGTATATACAAAATAACATTTCCAAGTTAACGTCGGAACAAAAAGACATTTATGATACGATAATGCATTGTGTCGATAACAACGTTGGAGAAATTTTCTTTTTGGATGCGCCAGGAGGTACTGGTAAAATGTTTGTGATAAAACTGATTCTGGTATCAATTCGATCAAAAAATGATATAGCGTTGGCAATTGCGTCGTCCGGAATAGCCGCAACATTGCTGCCTGGTGGAAGAACTGCTCATTCTGCTTTGAAATTGCCTCTGAATTTGCATTCAACAGAAACTCCCACGTGCAATATTTCCAAATCATCTGGGATGGGTAAAGTATTGCAGCAATGCAAACTTATTATTTGGGATGATTGCACAATGGCACACACAAAATCGCTCGAGGCTCTGGATCAATGCTTGAAAAATTTGCGAGGGAAGTCGAAACCCTTTGGCAGAACATTAATATTGCTTGCGGGAGATTTCAGGCAAACATTATCTATAATACCTAGATCAACCCCTGCAGACGAAATGAATGCTTGCTTGAAAAATTCTAATTTATGGGCACACGTAAAAACATTAAAATTAATTACAAATATGCGTGTCCGATTGCAAAACGATGACTCTGTCACACGTAAAAATATTAAAATTAACTACAAATATGCGTGTCCGATTGCAAAACGATGACTCTGGTCAAACATTTTCAGATCAATTGTTTGTATATATAAGTGAGGAATAATTGTGTATTTATGCATGTTCTTGAAAACGGCTCCTTAATTTCACGGGAAAATTTACATCTTGGGATACTTCTTGCATAAAGAAAAACGATCTGGGTAGGTCAAAAATCTGAGAAATACGTTAAGAGCCTTAATTTTGGTTTTTGTAAATGACATCATGAAGTATGTTAGTACATCATATAAGCATTTTTTATTACAAAATATAAGCAATTTATTATATGATGTCATGTATAGCATAAATAAGATTTTTGAGTTTCCAACGCATCAATTATTTATACTATTTTTATAAGTGAGCAATAATTGTTTACTTTTTCTAGAAAACGGCTCCATAATATTTCGGGAGAATTGGTATCTTGGGTAATTCTCGAATAAAAAAAAACGATCTAGATTGGTCAGACATCGTGACATCATATACTATGTCAGTACATTATATAAGCATTTCTTATCAAGCATTTAAGCATTTCATTTCTATCGTATGTAACATAAATAAGATTGAGTTTCCAGCACAACAATTTTTTAAATAATACAATGTCTGTTGGAAGGCCCAAAAACGAAAATTTGCAATCGCAGTTACTGTAAATGATGATTCTTTGGAACCAACACCTGAAATAAACCTGTACCATCAATTGCGACGACACAAATACAGACAGCTAAAGCAAAGGCCATCGCTAAATTGTCTGAAGTAATCAAAATCCAAAAACGAGTAAAAAATAAAAATGAAGAGCAGAGACACGAGTGGTTTACAGATATGCGAAAACAGAAATTAGAGCGTATTAAAAATGAAAATAAAGAGCAAAGACACGTGTGGTTAGAAGACACAATAACAAGCAAGTGAGTGAGTCAGAAATGAAAATGAAGAGTAATGACACATAAGGTTAGAAGAAAAGCGTTGGTTTGTCGAAAATGGAAATGAAGAGCAAAGACACACGGTTAGAAGGCATGAGACACCGAGCATGTGTGCAAGTCACGATGAAAATGAAGAGCAAAGAGACATACGGTTAGAAGACATTCGACACCGAAAATGTGAGCAAGTCAATGAAAATCAAGCTGAACAGAGAGAATCAAGACGTGTCAAAATTGAAAATGGTAGCGATGATAATTGGGTTTGGGATTTTAACATGGATAAGATCATCAAGGCCTACTATTCCTGGTAGGTTCGGCGATATGTATTTCAGGTGATATGTATATAAGGTTTGGCGATGTGTATTTCATAATCACGATAGATAAGTCGAGGTAAAACGAACCAAACAAATAGATAATGATAGCGGTGATGATTGAGTTTTGGATTTTGTCAGCCATCAATGCCTACAACACCTTTGAACATCAAAAATTAGATCAATCGTTAGACTAGATAAATCGTTGGAAGAAAATAAGTTTTTGTCCCACCACCTCAACAATTAAAAGAAACAAAGGTTCGGCGATATGTCTTTCATAACGAAAAAAGACAAGCTAATGCAAAAGAATAAGTTTTGTCCCACAACCTGAACAATTAAAAAAAAAATAAAGGTGCTCGTCAATACCTTCCATACCTGTGAAAATCGAAAACCTGGACTGGATAAATTGCTAGAAGAAAAGGATGTTTTTGTCCCACCATATTTATATATATATATATAAATATATATATATATATATATATATATATATATATATATATATATATATATATATATATATATATATATATATATATATATATATATATATATATATATATATATATATATATATATATATATATATATATATATATATATACTAGCTGTTGGGGTGGCGCTTCCCCTGCCCCCCCGCGCGCGTAAGTCGTTACGCGCCATTGTAGTTGTGTCCCTGTGTCCCACCTGTGCATATAGATAGATTTATATATATGTTTCAAACTACGTAAAAATTGCGAATATACAACATTCTTGGCTTTCCCACTACCGGGAGCTTTCCGTTTCCAATTGCCAACAATTGATCTGAAAATGTTTGACCAGAGTCATCGTTACACAGACAGACAACTTATTTTTATATATATAGAAGATATATATATATATATATATATATATATATATATATATATATATATATATATATATATATATATATATATATATATATATATATATATATATATATATATTCTTTTTAGTTTTTTTGTAGTTTTTACCTTTTTTAGTTTTTTTCTTCTTTTGTATTAATGCTAAAGCCAAGGTTCAAACCTGGAGCCTCTCGGACCTAGAACCTGAAACATAACGCTTTACCAACTCAGCTACTTCGGCTTGAATACATTCGTTTTGAGCAGCTTCCTCGGTTGTTGCCATTGTAGGTTCTTCAGTCATTTTACAATTAGAAATTTCTCTTTCAACGGTCTTCTTACAATTAAAAATTTGTCTTTGAACGATATTCTTAAATACCTGTGTCCTGGTCGTCATTTATATTCCCTGTGTCCCGGTCGTCATTTGTGTCCCGGTATCCCAGTCTGTAATTTCTCTTTGAGTGTCCCGGTCGTTATTTATATTCCCTCTGTCCCGGTCGTCATTTGTGTCCCGGTCTGTAATTTCTCTTTGAGTGTTTTTTCTTTTTAGTATTTTTTAGTTTTTTACATTTTTTCTTTTTTCAATTTTCTTTTTCTTCTTTATTTTTCAGCTTCACTATGAAATACATATCGCCGAACCTTTGTTTTTGTCGTCATTTGTGTCCCGGTCTGTAATTTCTCTTTGAGTGTTTTTTCTTTTTAGTATTTTTTAGTTTTTTACATTTTTTCTTTTTTCAGTTTTCTTTTTCTTCTTTATTTTTCAGCTTCACTATGAAATACATATCGCCGAACCTTTGTTTTTTTAACTAAAATCTGGTAGGCATTGATGACCTTATCCAAGTCAAAATCCCAAACCCAATCATCATCGCTATCATTTTCAGTTTTGATATGTTTTGACTTTCGCTGTCCAGGTGGATCTTCATCTAACTGCGCGGTTTTGCGTTCTTTAGCCTCAAGCCTGTTTCCTTGCTGTTCTTTTGATTCCTCGGCACGCTTTCTTTTCTGACTTTCTCTATCAACAGCAAGTTTTTTGGCATAGACTCTTTGAGCATCTTCATCGGCTTTTGCCATTGTAAGTTCATCAGTCATTTTAAACTTAAACATTAATAGATTTCTACGTGAACATATATGTCTTAAATATCTTTAATGACGTCACCGTCATAGCAAATATGACGACAACTAACTTCATGACGTCAGTCGACACAGAAACATGACGTCACCTGATCCACAGACAGACAGACAACTTATTTTTATATATATAGATATATATATATATATATATATATATATATATATATATATATATATATATATATATATATATATATATAATCATCAAATTAGATAATTTGATAATTTAAATCGGGATTCCATTTGAAGGCGCATGATATGTATACCTTGGAAACAGATTGCAAGGTATTTAGTTTAACGTAATTTAATCATATTTTCACATTTAATTTGTTCTATTCTATTTATGTTTAAAGATTGTTTTAAGAAGTTGTTATGGTTTTATGGTGTGGTTGTATTGTTCTATTTCGTTCATGGTTTCAGACCGGAATTCTTATTCTTTATTGTTTTCTTTTTTTATGATAAACCATTACACTATAAAAATGGGTATATCAATAGGTAAAATATTGGTAATGGTTTAATCTGAATGTCTAATATCGTTGTGAACATGTTACTAAAGTACCAAGGATATAAATTTTTTCTTCGGCCTGTTGGACTAATCATACCTGAAAACCAAGATTTTCGTCGATTTTTTTTTGATGTTTCTAAATTACAATCTTTATACGACAGTATCACATTTTGTCAGTGTTGTCATGTTAAACCTTAAAAATGGATACCTTAAATGAAACTAATTAGTGAAACTTGACAACGCCTTTCGTCCATAAAAATTCAAACATTAACAATTTATTGGTTGCTGAAGGTACGTATTTTAAAGGAAAGCTGTAATTTCTTAAGACTTTTCTTTTGCCAGTGTTGCCATGACGAACCGAGAAAATAGATTAAGCACAACTAATTAGTTAAATTTAACAATTTTATTTCATTTGCAAAATTCAACATTGAGGATATTTTGATTCCAAAAGATAACCAAGTAAAGCAAATAAGACTGTACTAGACCCTTAAGGTCCGAACCGGCGGTGCTGATCTCCGTTTCGTGGCCCTTCAGCCAAGAAAAGGGGCTGTGGGCCAACCATCCTGTGCTTTCACACACCCTTCCTGCTTACCTTCCCCAGGTTTCTCCAGGTACCCATTTAGAGCTGGGTCGACTCTGGATGAGCTTACAGAGTCACGTCACTTACCCCCGTCCCAAAGTAAATAACTGGTCACAACCGGGATTGTACCCGTGCCCCTTGGAAAAAAAATTCCCACACCAGCGCACCAACCACTTGGCCAGGATGTCTATAAACCTTTAAAGAAAAGATACACCTTCTGAAGTCGTTTGATTACCTTGTTTTGCTGTTTTTCCCTTCATGAATCATTTTTTGTAAAGCAGTGCCTGCTACTACCAAAGGCATAACTGCCAAAAGGAGGTCTTTTCTTATATTTAAAATTGAATTTCCGATTTTTTTCATAACTGTAAACCTATACGGCTGCGTAATTTTGCTCTGAACCAGTTCAACCAATCATATTCATTTTTATGTTCTTTAACAGAATTTCACTAGTATTTGAACGTTAGCTTATCAAAAGGATAAGTTACTTATCTGCGTAACTTACCTTAAGTATAACAAATTTTGTCCTCAGAGTTCAATCCACTTGTTCCTGTTGTTAACAAGACAGATGATAGAAGTTTGACCACACCTAAGGAATTCATTGGTGCTTCCCGTCCATCAAATAGTCCTGGTATAGCTTTTAGTAAAATTTGAGGAAATGGTGCATGCACTATCTGAAAGGAACTGTGAACTTATGGGATAATCTTTTTGCACTGTTTTCTCTGTCAATGTAATCAAATATTGTCTTTCCAAGCCTAAAATCTTACTTCAAGGGGGGGGGGGGTAAAGTATAGCGGGTATGCATGCCAAATGTATTAGGTGCAATTATTCTGGAGATTATGTAGTAAGAACTGTTTTCGAACTGTACACTGCCCAAATATTTTAATCTAAAGAGCTGGACAGACGTAGAGCTTCCATCCAGAGTTTTAGGAGCATACGTGCGCGAAAGATACCTTGGTCAAGAAGACTGTCTTGACAAAATATGTATTGAAATGTTTAAGCTCATTGAGGTGAATTTTTCAAAATGAGTTCAAAAAATGAGTTTCGAAAGATATCTCGGTTCAAGAGCTGGTGTGAAATATGTCTGGATTGAATAAATTTCATTGTCTTCAGCTTGAAAACACTACGTTATTCCAGCCTTTTGCTTAAGTAAAGATTGTTGTTAGGCCTCTTGGATTTTTCGGTAGTAGTCATCCAAGGTAGACAGGGAAATACCTCGAGATATTAAAGATACATTTTAGTAATGGAATGATTATCCAGAATCGGAAAAATTACGGAACGTTAGGGCGGTCGGAATCGTGGGAACTCTCCAGATTTTTAAATGCTTCCTCTATAGGAGCGTTACTAGAAGCGGGGTAGAATATTCATCTGGGATTAAAGCTTAGAAGCTTGGAACAGCAGTTGAATACAAAAAGATGGATTTCTTAAAAATAAAAGAAGGAAGCTTGGAACAGAATTTGAACACAAAAATGTGAGATTTTTTTTTTAAACACAAAGAATGGAATCTTGAAACAACAGTTGAACATAAATAGATGAGAATTTTTTTTTTAACAAAAGATGTAAACTTGGTACAGAATTGAACACAAAAAGATTGGATTTTTTTTTACACAAAAGATGAAAGCTTGGAACAGTAGTTAAACGCCAAAAGGTGGGATTTTTTAAAACACAAAAGATGGAAGCTTGGAACAGCAGTTGAACAGAAAAAAAGGGAATTCTAAAATAATCAAGATGGAATAAAAGATGGAAGTTTTGAGCAGGAGTTGTAATATCTGTGTGATGAATCTGAGGAAGATAACACTTCTAGTAGATCACATTTGGAATCAAATCAGTGTTGATATAGGCTTTTGAAACCTAGGTCCTGCTCTTTTAATTTCCTGCCTTTGTGTTTCAAGTCTGACGTCAAATCAAGGAAAGACACAGACCATTCATAAGCTTTGTTACACACAAGTTTTGACTATTTTATGGCTAACTTTCGCGCAGAGAGGATTTTGAGCCTCATTTGAATTTTGGAGAGCCAAAGGCAATTCTTTTTACGGGCCGACGCAGGGCCGACGCAGGGACCCGAGTAGTCAAGAAGCGTCGTTAATCTGATATATATATATATATTCTTTTTACGGTAGCATAAATTTATGGTGTAATCCGACTATAAGTCAGGCTCAAACATTTGAAGTATACAGGTGTTAGGATATCGACTCTGAAAGAAAGAAAGGTTTAAGCAATAAAATTTACGTTTTTTAAAATACTTTTGTCTTATTTTGCAATAGATCCTGCTTACGACGGAAGTGTGAATGATACTATAGATACAAGTGAAAAGACTGTGGCAACAGAGCTTGAGTATCGTCCACTGTCGACCACAAGAACTGTGACGCTGCCACAAATAATTCCTGGGGTATATAAACCCCCAGGAGTTCCTTCGATATTACCCATTGGAAATCAAGGTTTTAACGTAGAATAGTTCAAATGTAGAAATTAGTTTGGGGAGTAGAGATGTAATGGTATTGGTTTAAGCAGTAGAATGCATTGCGGCTTATTTCAAAGGAAGAAACAGAGAAGGAAATAGACTACTAGAAATTAAACATATTTCAACTTTAATATCCATTATATTAACACATAATAAAACTTCGTAATATATCAATTTATACTACATAATATATATGTATATATATATATATATATGTATATATATATATATATATATATATATATATATATATATATATATATATATATATATATATATATATATATATATATATATCATTAATATTATGAAACTTCCATTTACTTTGTCTGCAACTTGTTGCACAGCTTCTTTTGCCACCAGGAAATATATCAATATATCGTAATGTATCGTAATATATAGATATCGCAATAAATCGTAATAAATCAATTTATAATTCATAATATGTCAATATATCATTAATATATTGAAATTTCCATTTACTTTGTCTGTAACTTGTTGCAGAACTTCTTTTGCCACCAGGAAATTTATCAATATATCGTAATGCATCGTAATATATACATATCGCAATATATCGTAATATATTAATTTATAATACATAATATGTCAATATATCATTAATATATTGATACTTCCATTGACCTTGCCTGCAACTTGTTGCACAGTTTGTTTTGCCACCAGGAAAGTAAGGCCTTGAATTCCATTTCCTGAGTGCTTTACTTATTTCTTTCTCTTTCTTCTTTTGAACATTTGATTATCTTCATGCTTTTCTCTGTAGTTTTGGCTTTGTAATGGAAGGAGTTACTTAGCAAGCATGATTTTTACTTGGCTTATGGTAAATAGTGGCTGCACAATTGTTGTTAGTATTGCACAGTCTTGTATTATCAGTAACTTACATGGTCTTGACATGGTTTATGCGACTTCCCGTCATTTCCTACCGCGCAAGCAAAATTTTTACGAAATAAAAAAAGGATTTCATCTGGGATTGAACCTGAAACTGACTGTGTTCTGACTTTTTTTCAAAAAAAAGTTTGACTTTCTT
This sequence comes from Artemia franciscana, assembly GCF_032884065.1. Classification (NCBI taxonomy): domain Eukaryota; kingdom Metazoa; phylum Arthropoda; class Branchiopoda; order Anostraca; family Artemiidae; genus Artemia; species Artemia franciscana. The sequence continues at coordinate 28,658,639 of NC_088876.1, read as the reverse complement.
TTAAAAAAAGCAAACGTTGTAATGACGGCATTAGAAAACTTCATAAAAGGCTTTATGTAAGCTATTTCTGGAAACATTTTATTGTGTCATAGATAATTCAATTAAAAGAATACTGGAATTCTTCTCTCGAAAATAATTAAATGCAATGACAATATCAACTGACATTCATCAAATTTGAGTACACTTGATTCATTGGTACCATTAAAAACCTTTTAATGTTTTCTAATATCTTAATTATTTCGAATTACAGACAGAAAAGAAAACTTTACCAATCCTTACATTAGGTTAAATACTACCATGATAGTAATGAGACGTGAGAAAAATCGTAATTCGTGGCCTATGTTATTAAGTCGTTAATTGTTTCAAATTTACAAAAGTTGAAACAAATACTAAAATAATAATATATAATAATGATAAAATAATAATACAAATTTGAATAAAATAAATAATAACAATTAATAATAAAAGTTATTAACTGCTTAAAATTATCAAAGCTACATTGAAAACCAATGGTCTTTGGGGAACTTAAGGAGGGTGCCTACCCAGGCGCCTACTCACGGGTGGGGGTATTTATTATATAATCATTTCGGTTTTATCATTCATTCCTTAGTCTCTACTCAAAACTTACATTCAAAGAGCTAGAAAAAACTTGCAGCAATACTTTGAAATCCCGTTTTTTCTAATGAATTAAAAAAAAAATCCGTTGGTTGGTCCAGGGATCCCTGGTCAGCCTCCCCCCCTTTAATTATTTTCCGAGTTCGCCACTGTGCTCACCTTCTCTTTCAAGCAACGGGAGTAACCGTATAAAAAAACACATAGATAATTGTGGTAATACGGAATAGAAAAATATATATATAATTAAAATAAAAACTAGGTTTTACATATGGGGGTAGAAAATAGCTTTATATGGACAGGAAAAAAAATGTTCACTTCTATTAAGATTTTCTGTAGATCTAAAGACGTTTTTTCATGGAAGAACCGCTTTTAAGAACCGATTTGTTGCTGCCAGGTTTACTTTGTAAATCTGGCCTGACATTCTCAAAGTTAGTTCAATCTCTTGTTCTGCAGCTTTTGGAAACATTGCAAGCTGTACATTTATTTCTGCTTTCTATTTTCTATGGTTCTATAATATTCTCTTTTCTATAATTTACGTCTTTCTATCTTGTCTATGTTTCCTAGAATTTTCTTCTTTTTTTTTAGAAAGTTATAGGATGCATATAAATTTTTAGAAAAGGGGAGATGGGGAGGGTAATTTTATTCTGGAGCTTTAAGATGCATAGCAACCTGATTTATTTATATTGTCTATTTTGTCTTTCTATTTTGTTTAAACTTCTAGAAGAGAGGGGGATATTTTAGTTTTTTCTTTTTGTCTGGGGATTTAAACGCATCACTAGTGGAATTAAGTTTATACAACTGGATTTTTATATAAAGGCCTAAAGATTCGTATCTGATTATTTTCTAATTTTCTTTGAAAGGTAACTTTTAAAGTAACATTATTAATTATGGTGGGTCTCTTTTAATTTTCAGGACAGAATCCGTATGATGATCAATACCCTGGAGGAACTGGTTCGTCATCCAACCCATTTCCTCCCTTTGGAAATGGTAAACCGTTTCAGTCCAGTGTTTGTGGTGACAAAGATGATGGGTACAGACAGGTCAGTATTTCCTCATCGAGCCAATTCTTTTCATTTCATCGAGTCAAATTTGTTCTTATTTCATTCCTTATTTCTTAAGATTGATATCACCCACGCGGGTAGCTCCATGCTGATATTCTGGATTTCCTTTCCAGTGGAAATTTTTAAATTTTAACACTCTTAAATAGTTCTCAGGTTCCTAAGATTATTTTCTTAATATATTAGGTTCTAGTTTGAATACTTTAGCTGTTTAATTAGTTCATAGACCGTCGAGAAAAATGTGCACTTTATTTTATATATTTATAGACACATTTCTCAAAATTTTGATAAATTTCGTGATTAAAGTGCATTGAAAAAAAGTTGAAGAAAATTCTTTGATAAACCTCGTTTTCTGTATCATGATAAGCTATTCCAGTCATCATCCACGTCTTAGGAGAGGAAAAAATATGATTTTTCAGAGAATTGTTTTTCTTATTAAGGACGCATGCAAGATATCACCTGAAGAGGGGTTGTCTGGCTACCCATCTACACATTCTGGCTACCCATTCTATGTAATATATACCTGTATATAATACATGATATATGTGTATATATTCTGTTTCCACTGAATTCCGCTAATATTTTGATTGTGGATAGTGAATAAATAATAAATATTTCTTGTCAATATCAGTATTTCAATATCAATATTAGATAAGTTGTTTACACGTCGTATGCCCTAGTATTCTGACCTCTTTAATGACCTAACATTGTCAAAGTTTAGAAATTTCATATCATTTTTCACAAAGTATAACAGTAACCGTTTTGATTCTTAAGACAAACTTAAGCTAAAAACATCTAATATATATGGCGTCCAAGCGCTGATTGGTGGGCACAAATACCATTTAACTTCTCAGATTTTTCAAATCATTCATTTTGTTTTTATTTTGTTTTCTCTATCATATTTTCTCTATTTTTCTATCATGCTGTAAATAATCTTATAGATCTTTATAGATGGCAAAAGCATAGATGGCTTCCCTTACGGAAGTTGAGACGTTGTTCGTCTTTTGCTGTGAACTGATATAGACCCTTAGGGAAGTTGTCTGCAAGGCATTTTTAATCGAAATATTATAAACTTTCTAAAAGATAAACGGGGAAGATTGTATACACTATTCTTTTCAGCTTTTTTGTTTTTATTGTAGATTGGTTCTCGACTTCGGATCCGTCGGCCGTATATAAAACGATACTTCCAAGCCAGTTCTCTGTTCCAATGCGAAAGAGAATGCTCAGAAGCACGGGACTTTGGTTGTCGGTCTTTCAATTACAAGTAAGTGAAACTAGCTAAAGATTAGGATGACCAAAAAAAAGAAAAAAAGGTGAAATTGAAATCACCAGAAAAATTTCTTTGTTTGTTTACCCTCATATTAACATTCAGAACCTATTAGAATATTACAACTGACCTCCTTTATTATGGCTTCTTTGAGCTCAATAATTTTCCTCACATACCTTGTTTCTTCGGTTAACCCCAATGAAGAATAATCCTGGAAGGTAAAGGGAAGGGATTCTTGGTACCCGATAAAGACCAACCTTAAGACTGATTAGTCAAGATTTACTTATAAATAAATGCATTTAGTTTAAACCCTTCTGCATTTAGGCTGCGTATTTGATTTATAGATTTTGCTAATATTTGACTTTCGCAAGAAAAAACTGCTTTCTAAGGTTGTCGATCTTCAACCATACTTCTTAAACTTCATAATTTATCCCCTTCCTCCTCCATAAGCCAAACCAAGTTTTAAGTTATAAAACAAAGCACAACTGTTGGACGGATTTTAATTGTCATTAAATTCCCTACAGGTATTTTTTGGGTACTTTTGCTTTTACCCTGTTAGTACCCCCAATTCTTTAAAATTTAGAGAGAGATAAAGAACAAGAGAAAGGGTGCAAACCTCCCCGAAAAAGGGTGCTAACCTCCATTCTGTAACCTCCCTGGTTAAGGTGAAACTGGTCCCCATGAAACTGGTTAAGGTGCAATGAGACTCTTATGCCAGATCATTTCTGCTCCATAGAAAGTCGATTTTGTCGTAGGTCATACATAACTAAAGGACTGTGGTACTTTTTCATACGTATTGGCTGTTTCAGGTGTATCCAACCCGAAAAGACAGCTAGAATAGTGCTTTCTGATGTCTACAGTAGGACTATTATAAGCTCGTTGGTGGTTGTGGTAATACAACTAAAGTGTCGTTGCTGGCGCTGAAAAAGCGACTAAAGCTTCATCCAGGTTTAATTTTGTTTGCGATTACACGGTTTCCTTTTGGGGCAGGGTTAATAATCGCAAATTGGACTGCCAAAGTTTTCACTAGTGCCCAAAAAATAACAGTAATGTATGAGAAACCCCAGTAATTCGACCTAAACTCGTAATGTCTAACACTAGGATCATCTAATTGCTTTTATGTAACTTATGAATATGCGGCTAGATAGGATTCATAGCTCAAAGAAGTTCAAGCAGAGGTACCGGTGGCTTAATTGAAAAGGTAGGATTCCCCCTTTGCCTAGATTTTAGATAAAATACCGTATTTAAAGGGCATTTCCATTGAAAATGCCCTTTTTGTTATTTTCATTGAAAAAAAAAATAAATTTGGCCCTCCTCCCCTAGAAGATAAAAATACACCCCCCCCCCCCCTAGGTTTTCGGGAATTGATGCCGCTGGAAGTTAAGAGGCAAAAGAATTGATCAGTGAATCTCGCTATTGTCTATGGCTATTATTGTATCTAACTGTAGACGAAAGGCCTGTCGCTTGGTGCCACTCAAATGGTGGACAGGCTATCAAATGAATTTTTTTTTTGTGCTTTTAGCGTCGCTTTTCTTAACCAATAATGAGCTGTATATTTGTTTATTTTGCATGTAAGAAAAAAAAATGGAATTTGATTTTTGTTTTATTAACAAAATGATCCTGATTCTGGTAGTCATTGCGGTAGATCAGGTGAAAAATAGGCCTTGTTGTGCAGCATTAATTTCGAAGCTTGAACTTTTGGCAATTTTTATGCATCGAGGTTTGTTTTATTGTGTCTGACATGAATAAAAACATAAGATAGATTTTTTTTTCAGGAGTTAGATATGCATAATCCTAAAAGAGTATAGACTAGATTATTTCTCACCGTTTATCATCTGAAATATGTCTTAAATACTAATATGTAAATTATAGTTGACGAAGGGTTGCAATCCTTTTAGCTAATGATCTTGTGGGACTCTTCGGTCTTGTAGGCTCAGTTGCTTTATGAAAATAATGTAATCGTGGTTGCAGCAGTAGCTGCAACCTAGTAAATTACTTAATAAAAAAGGCGAGCTAGAAAGACTTCCTATCAGAAATGAGTCTTTATTAATTTCATGCTTTATTTTTTCATTTCTGTATATTCACTAAAATATATTTTGTTGTCAAAGTTTAAACTTAAATTTATCAAAAAGTATAAAATTTACATCAAAAAGTACAAATTTACCAAAAAGAATTTTGTTGAATAAAAGTCATTTGAAGTGGAAAAGGTACATACGACAACGTTGCGTTTGCGTGCTGTAATCTGAAATCTCCGGGACTTGATTTTCTTAATTTTTTTTTTTTTTTTTTTTGTTTATTGGAGAAAAAATTTTGATGACCTGAGCGAAATCAGGAAAGGTGTATTTGCCAAGACAACTAGGCTTCCGTAAAGAATAGTCTTCAACGCATATATATATATATATATATAATGTACTCAAGACAGTTAAAAGGAAATCTGATAGGCAGTTTTGGTAGTAGGGAGCGCCATATTAAAAAAAAAAAAAAATGCCTCAGCAAAAAATCGACTAAGAATATATGGCACCGAACAGCTTAAGAGGGTGTAGCTTTCCTTTGAAGGTCTCGCTGTCTTTTGAAATCAACAAATAATTAATGTTTAAATTTTTAACGATGGAAAGCATTATTAAATTTAACTAAATAGCTGTGCCTGTTTACTGTCGCGGTTCAGTCATAACAACCCGATAGAGATGTGTGCTGCCCTAAAAAATTCTTAATTTTTAAAACAACCAAAAGAAAAATCTTGTAGCTGAAGACGAATCTTTGAAAACCGCGATAGGTAAAACCGCCGAAGATGATTCTAAGACTCAAAAATGTTTTTATTTTGGCGTCCTTGGTACTTTGAGAATAAAACACAAATGAAATTCTCTTCTTTACTGTTTTAAAAAGAAGAGTTGAGAGAAAGAGTCAAACTTTAGCGTAAAGAGCGGGGCGTTGATGACGAAGCAGCTCCTTTCATACACGGAGTAATTTCTGTTCGTTTTAAGTTTTAATGTTGCTCCTTACTTTGAGTTAAAAAAAACTTGTTTTTTTTATTTAATCAGCGTAAAGGATGACCATCCTTTATAGTGAAAGAAGGAGACGAAACCCAAACTCTTCTTTGTTGAGATTTTTGTTAGTTTCAAGCTGGATTTGAATATTCAATTTAAGTTTCACTCGTTTTAAGTTTTTTACTGATTTATATCAGTAACTGTTGCTTGTTTGTTTGATATGATTGTTTCTTTAATTTCTGTTCGTTTCGAGTTTCATTTATGCCTCAATGGCAAATTTTTTTTCTCGTTTTAAGCTTAATTAGCATATTCAACTTAAGCTTTACTCGTTTTAAGATTTATTTATTCCATTATATTAGTACCTATTGTATGCTTTTTTTGCTATGATTGTTTATTTAATTTCTGATCGTTTATGGTTTCATTTATTCTATATTAGTAATTTCTGCTCGTTTTGAGTTTCAGTTATTGTAGGTTTTTATTTCTTCTGATTTTCAGCTTAATATGACGCTTACTTTTCTTTAGAACTTCTTTCTCGGAAAGTTTTTTTTTAATTAATTTTTATGAAACTACAGTTAGTATAACAAATTTCCTTCAAATTTGTGGCAATCTATTACCAAATCGTTTTTTTGTATCATAGTAGTCGTGAATACTAATACCATTATTTTTTTTTAGTTATAATTGTTATTTAGTATATAGTTATATTTAGTTGTAAATGTTATAGTTATCAATATAGTTATTATATATTAAATAGTTGTCTTGAAATTTCAAAGATCATTTTCTTGCTTTTAAGAAATGAGCAAAATGACTTTTAAATGGTTATTTTTAGCCATTCATCTTCTGTCAAAGCTGATTGTTATCACTCTCAAGTGGATTAATTGCTACAACGGTGACCATTTTTTGGCAACACTTTGAGTTAAGTTTTACTTGTTTGAAACAACGCTTTGTCGAAAAAATGGCAGACTTTTCCATTTTTATGAATGAATGTACTAAACCTATCAATTGGCTTATTTTGAGATTTTGTTTGATTTTTCTTTTATGCAACAATCACCCTGAAAAAATATTTTCTAGTCGTCTTTCTTACGGGAACCCTGGAGTGGACCGTGATAATTGCGAGCTGAGTGATCGTGATAGCACTGATCTTGATGTTGGAAACCCAGCGTATTTTGAAACGAGTAGCGATTTCGACTTCTATGAAAGAGTTGGAAACTATGGAAAGGAAGATTGTCTTGAAGGTATTTTGTTTACCTCTATATCCTCTATAAATATCTAAATAAATATATATATATATACATACATATATATATATATATATATATATATATATATATATATATATATATATATATATATATATATATATATACATATATATATATATATATATATATATATATATATATATATCTATATATATAAAAATAAGTTGTCTGTCTGTCTGTGGATGTGTGGATCAGGTGACGTCACCTGAAAAAACTGGATCAGGTGACGTCAAAACTGAAAAAACTAAAAAAAGGCAAAAACTACAAAAAAGACTAAAAACTAATAAAAAAAATAAAAAAGCTAAAAAACTAAAAAAACTAAAAAAAGGCAAAAACTACAAAAAAAACTAAAAACTAATAAAAAAGCTAAAAAACTAAAAAAACTAAAAAAAGGCAAAAACTACAAAAAACTAAAAACTAATAAAAAAAATAAAAAAGCTAAAAAACTAAAAAAAGGTAAAAAACTAAAAAAACTAAAAACTAAAAAAAACTAAAAAAAAGGAAAAAACTGAAAAATAAGCTAAAATAAAGGTAAAAACCAATAAAAAACTAAAAAAAAAACTGAAAAAACTAAAAAAAGGCAAAAACTACAAAAAAACTAAAAACTAATAAAAAAAGTAAAAAAGCTAAAAAACTACAAAAACTAAAAAAAACTAAAAAAAGGTAAAAAACTAAAAAAAAATAAAAAATAAAAAAAACTAAAAAAAGGAAAAAACTGAAAAATAAGCTAAAATAAAGGTAAAAACCAATAAAAAACTAAAAAGAAAAAAAGGAAAAAACTAAAAAAAATTTTCATCTAAAAAACTAAAAAAAAACTAAAAAAGGTAAAAACTAAAAGAACTAAAAAAGAAAAAAATAAATGACGACACTCAAAGAGAAAGCGACCAGGACAAAAGGAATGTTCGATTAGCAATCAACAAAGCACCGGGACACAGGGAGTATAAATGACGACCAGGACATAAGTAAAAAAAAAACTAACAAAACTAAAAAGAAAGTAAAAACTACAAAAAAACTAAAAAGAAAAAAACTAAAAAAAGGCAAAAACTACAAAAAAAAACTAAAAACTAATAAAAAAGCTAAAAAACTAAAAAAACTAAAAAAAGGCAAAAACTACAAAAAAAACTAAAAACTAATAAAAAAAATAAAAAAGCTAAAAAACTAAAAAAACTAAAAAAACTAAAAAAAGGTAAAAAACTAAAAAAACTAAAAACTAAAAAAAACTAAAAAAAAGGAAAAAACTGAAAAATAAGCTAAAATAAAGGTAAAAACCAATAAAAAACTAAAAAAAAAACTGAAAAAACTAAAAAAAGGCAAAAACTACAAAAAAAACTAAAAACTAATAAAAAAAGTAAAAAAGCTAAAAAACTAAAAAAAATAAAAAAAACTAAAAAAAGGTAAAAAACTAAAAAAAATAAAAAATAAAAAAAAAATAAAAAAAAGGAAAAAACTGAAAAATAAGCTAAAATAAAGGTAAAAACCAATAAAAAACTAAAAAGAAAAAAAGGAAAAAACTAAGAAAAATTTTCATCTAAAAAACTAAAAAAAAACTAAAAAAGGTAAAAACTAAAAGAACTAAAAAAGAAAAAAATAAATGACGAGACAAAAGGAATGTTCGATTAGCAATCAACAAAGCACCGGGACACAGGGAGTATAAATGACGACCAGGACATAAGTAAAAAAAAAAACTAACAAAACTAAAAAGAAGGTAAAAACTACAAAAAAACTAAAAAGAAAAAAAAAATAAAAACTAATAAAAAAACTAAAAAATCTAAAAATCTAAATAAACTAAAAAAGAAAAAAAAAGGAAAAAAATAAAGGAGAAAAACAAAACTAAAAAACGAATGTATATACAGACCGGGACACCGGGATACAAATGACGACCGGGACACAGGGAATATAAATGACGACCGGGACACAGGGACACAACTACAACGGGGACACCGGGGGAAACAGGGGGATATAAATGACGACCGGGACAGGGAATGGTCGATTAGCAATCACCATCAACAAAGCTCAAGGGCAATCATTAGAATCATGAGGTATAGATCTGAATACAGATTGTTTTCCCATGGACCATTATATGTAGCATGTTCAAGAGTCGGTAAACCTGACAATCTATTTATATGCAAAGACAATGGGACAGCAAAGAATGTTGTATATTCGCAAGTTTTACGTAGTTAAAACCATATATATATATATATATATATATATATATATATATATATATATATATATATATATATATATATATATATATATATATATATATATATATATATATATATATATATATCTATCTATATTCACAGGTGGGACATAGGGACACAACTACAATGGCGCGTAACTATTATGGCGCGTAACGACTTACGCGCGCGGGGGGGCTTGGGGGGGGCGCGAAGCGCCCCCACCAACTAGGTGTTGGGGTGGCGCGAAGCGCCACCCCAACAGCTAGTATATATATATATATATATATATATATATATATATATATATATATATATATATATCTATCTATCTATCTATATAAAAATAAGTTGTCTGTCTGTGGATGTGTCAGGTGACGTCACCTGAAAAAACTGGATCAGGTGACGTCAAAACTGAAAAAACTAAAAAAGGCAAAAACTACAAAAAAAACTAAAAACTAATAAAAAAAATAAAAAAGCTAAAAAACTAAAAAAACTAAAAAAAGGCAAAAACTACAAAAAAAAACTAAAAACTAATAAAAAAGCTAAAAAACTAAAAAAACTAAAAAAAGGCAAAAACTACAAAAAAAACTAAAAACTAATAAAAAAAATAAAAAAGCTAAAAAACTAAAAAAACTAAAAAAAAGGTAAAAAACGAAAAAAACTAAAAACTAAAAAAAACTAAAAAAAAAGGAAAAAACTGAAAAATAAGCTAAAATAAAGGTAAAAACCAATAAAAAACTAAAAAAAAACTGAAAAAACTAAAAAAAGGCAAAAACTACAAAAAAAAACTAAAAACTAATAAAAAAAGTAAAAAAGCTAAAAAACTAAAAAAACTAAAAAAACTAAAAATAAAAAAGCTAAAAAACTAAAAAAACTAAAAAAACTTTAAAAACTAAAAAAAGGTAAAAAACTAAAAAAAATAAAAAATAAAAAATAAATAAAAAAAAAGGAAAAAACTGAAAAATAAGCTAACATAAAGGTAAAAACCAATAAAAAACTAAAAAGAAAAAAAGGAAAAAACTAAAAAAAAATTTCATCTAAAAAACTAAAAAAACTAAAAAAGGTAAAAACTAAAAGAACTAAAAAAGAAAAAAAATAAATGACGACACTCAAAGAGAAAGCGACCAGGACAAAAGGAATGTTCGATTAGCAATCAACAAAGCACCGGGACACAGGGAGTATAAATGACGACCAGGACATAAGTAAAAAAAAAATTAACAAAACTAAAAAGAAGGTAAAAACTACAAAAAAACTAAAAAGAAAAAAAAACTAAAAACTAATAAAAAAACTAAAAAATCTAAAAATCTAAATAAACTAAAAGAGAAAAAAAAAGGAAAAAAATAAAGGAGAAAAACAAAACTAAAAAACGAATGTATATACAGACCGGTACACCGGGATACAAATGACGACCGGGACACAGGGAATATAAATGACGACCGGGACACAGGGACACAACTACAACGTGGACACCGGGGGAAACAGGGGGATATAAATGACGACCGGGACAAAAAAACTAAAAAGAAAAAAAAACTAAAAACTAATAAAAAAAACTAAAAAATCTAAAAATCTAAATAAGCTAAAAAAGAAAAAAAAAAGGAAAAAAATAAAGGAGAAAAACAAAACTAAAAAACGAATGTATATACAGACCGGGATACAAATGACGACCGGGACACAGGGAATATAAATGACGACCGGGACACAGGGACACAACTACAACGGGGACACCGGGGGAAACAGGGGGATGTAAATGACGACCGGGACACCGGGACAGGGAATGGTCGATTAGCAATCACCATCAACAAAGCTCAAAGGCAATCATTAGAATCATGAGGTATAGATCTGAATACAGATTGTTTTCCCATGGACCATTATATGTTGCATGTTCAAGAGTCGGTAAACCTGACAATCTATTTATATGCAAAGACAATGGGACAGCAAAGAATGTTGTATATTCGCAAGTTTTACGTAGTTAAAACCATATATATATATATATATATATATATATATATATATATATATATATATATATATATATCTATATTCACAGGTGGGACATAGGGACACAACTACAATGGCGCGTAACTATTATGGCGCGTAACGACTTACGCGCGCGGGGGGGCTTGGGGGGGGCGCGAAGCGCCCCCTCCAACTAGGTGTTGGGGTGGCGCGAAGCGCCACCCCAACAGCTAGTATATATATAAATAAGTTGTATGTGTATTATGTCTGTCGAGTGACGTCATGTCGTCATGTTGGCATAAAGTTAGTTGTCGTCATGTTTGTTATGACGATGACGTCATTAAAGGTATTTAAGAAATTCGTTCAAAGACAAATTTTTAATTGTAAGAAGATCGTGGACGGAAAAATGTTTAATGGTAAAATGACTGAAGAACCTACAATGGCAACAGCCGAGGAAGCTGCTCAAAGAGTCTATGCCAAAAAACTTGCTGCTGATAGAGAAAGTAAGAAAAGAAAGCGTGCTGAGGAATCACAAGAACAGCAAGAAAACAGGCTTGCGGCTGATAGAGAAAGTAAGAACAGAAAGTATGCCGAGGAATCACAAGAGCAACGTGAAAACAGGCTTGCGGCTTCAAGAGATAATGCCAGATTAGAAATGTGCAATTTCCGTCAACGAAGGCGTGTCGAGGAACTACCAGAGCAACGCGAAACCAGACTTGCTGCTAAAAGAGAAAGTGAAAAAAGAAGGCGCACCGAGGAATCACAAGAGCAACGTGAAAACAGGCTTGCGGCTTCAAGAGATCATGCCAAAAGAAAGCGTGCCGAGGAATCACAAGAGCAACGTGAAAATTATCGCATGGCATTCAGGTACAGCCCAGTCGATGATTATAGTAGATGTGTTCAAATCGGGACTATGTCTAAAATTTGTCCCTACTGCAAGGCCTTGAAATTTAATGGTGAAACAATGGGAATGTGTTGCGCCTCAGGAAAAGTTAAGCTTCCTCAACTGGCTGCACCGCCAGAGCCATTGAAGACTTTGCTTACTGGAACTACGTCTGAATTTAAGCGTTTTTTATCAAAAATCAGAAAATATAACTCATGTTTCCAAATGACGTTGTTTGGTGCCTAAATCGAAAATCCAGATCAATTTCTGTCGACTTTCAAAGTAAACGGGCAAATTTATCATAGAGCAGGGTCCCTTCTACCATTCTCAGGCGAGAATCATAAATTTTTTACAATTGTACTTCATCAGTGATAGAAATTCTGAATTGAATGCACGTTGCGAAATTTCTTGGCAGCACATTAATATTGCTTACGGGAGATTTCAGGCAAACATTACCTATAATACCTAGATCAACCCCTGCAGACAAAATGAATGCTTGCCTGAAAAATTCTAATTTATGGGCACACGTAAAGACATTAAAATTAACTACAAATATGCGTGTCCGATTGCAAAACGATGACTGGTCAAACATTTTCAGATCAATTGCTGGCAATTGGAAACGGAAAGCTCCCAGTAGACTCAATTTCAGGACGTATACAACTACCTGCTGAATTCTGTAATTTAGTGACGCCCAAAAATGAATTGATTGAAAAAGTATTTCCGAATATTCTAAACAATTATAAACATAGTAAATGGCTAAGTGAAAGAGCGATTCTTGCACCCAAAAATATAGACGTCCACGAAATCAACAATATTGTTTTGACCAAGATTCGAGACCAGGCAGTCCTTTACAAGTCAGTCGACACAGTTTTGGAACCAAATGAGGCGGTTAATTATCCATCTGAATTTTTAAATTCCGTGGATCTTTCAGGGTTTCCACCACACGTGCTACAACTAAAAATAGGCGTACCAATAATATTGTTACGTAACATAAACCCACCAAAGCTTTGCAATGGCACGCGACTTGCCGTAAAAAAAAAAACAATGGAAAACATAATAGAGGCCATAATCTTGACAGGGCCTTTTGAGGGTGAGGCTGTTCTCATTCCTCGCATTCCCACGATTCCAACGGATCTGCCTTTTCAATTCAAAAGATTGCAATTCCCAATTCGATTAGCATTTGCAATCACCATCAACGAAGCTCAAGGTCAATCATTAGAAAAATGTGGTATAGATCATAAAACTGATTGTTTTTCCCTTGGACAATTGTACGTTGCATGTTCGAGGTTCGGTAAACCTGACAATCTATTTATATGCAGCGACAATTGGACAGCGAAGAATGTTGTATATTCGCAAGTTTTACGCAGTTAATTTGTATTGTATCTATCTATCTATATAAAAACGAGTTGTGTGTATGCATGTTTGTTTGTTTGTAAAAAGAGCGTTTGCGAATGACGTCATTATAAATACATAAGGCTTTGTATATGCACAGACAATGGGAAAGCCAAGAATGGTGTATATTCGCAAGTTTTACGTAGTTCAAAACACATATATAAATCTATCTATATTCATAGGTGGTACACAGGGACACAATTACAATGACGCGTAACTAATATGGCGTGTAACGACTTACGTATATATATATATATATATATATATATATATATATATATATATATATATATATATATATATATATATATATATATATATATATATATATATATATATATATATATATATATATGTATATATATATATATATATATATATATATATATGTATATATATATATATATATATGTATATGTATTGTCTGTGCATATAAATAGATTGTCAGGTTTACCGACTCTTGAACATGCAACATATAATGGTCCATGGGAAAACAATCCGTATTCAGATCTATACCTCATGATTCTAATGATTGCCCTTGAGCTTTGTTGATGGTGATTGCTAATCGACGATTCCTTGTGTCGCCGTCGTCATTTATATATCCCCCTGTGCCCCCCGGCGTCCCTGTTTTAGTTGTGTCCCTGTGTCCCGGTCGTCATTTATATTCCCTGTGTCCCGGTCGTCATTTGTGTCCCGTTGTCCCAGTCTGTGATTTCTCTTTGAGGGTCCTGGGTGTCATTTATATTCCTTGTGTCCCGGTGTCCTGGTCGTCATTTGTGTCCCGGTGTCCCAGTCTGTATATACATTCGTTTTTGAAATGGTCTTTCATTTTAGGTTTTAGTTTTTTAGTTTTTTTAGTTATACCTCATGATTCTAATGATTGCCCTTGAGCTTTGTTGATGGTGATTGCTAATCGAACATTCCCTATGTCCCCGTCGTCATTTATATATCCCCCTTTGCCCCCCGGCGTCCCCGTTGTAGTCGTGTCCCTGTGTCCCAGTCGTCATTTACATTCCCTGTGTCCCGGTCGTCATTTGTATCCCGATGTTCCGGTCTGTATATACATTCGTTTTTGAAATGGTATGATGAAATAAATTTTTGTATTTTTCCCCTTTTTTTCTTTTTAGTTTTTTTTTGGTTTTTACTTTTTTTTTCTTTTTTTAGTTTTTTTTTCTTTTTTCTTTTTAGTTTTTTTTTTTAGCTTTTTAGTTTTTTTATTAGTTTTTAGTTTTTTTGTAGTTTTTACCTTTTTTTAGTTTTTTTAGTTTTTTTTTACTTATGTCCTGGTCGTCATTTATACTCGCTGTGTCCCGGTCGTCATTTGTGTCCCGGTGCTTTGTTGATGGTGATTGCTAATCGAACATTCCTTGTGTCCCGGTCGCTTTCTCTTTGAGTGTCCCGGTCGTCATTTATATTCCCTATGTGCCCGTGTCCTGGTCGTCATTTGTGTCCCGATATCCCGGTCTGTAATTTCGTCAGTCGACACACAAACATGACGTCACTCGACAGACACACACACACACACAGACAACTTATTTTTATATATATAGATAAGTTGTCTGTGTGTCTGTGGGTCCAGTGACGTCATGTCATCAGGTCGGCGTGTCGTCATTATGACGATGACGTCATTAAAGGTATTTAAGACATTCGTTCACGGAAAAATGTTTAATATTAAATTGACTGAAGAACCTACAATGTCAACAGCCGAGGAAGCTGCTCAAAGAGTCTATGCCGAAAAACTTGCTGCTGATAGTCCTTTGCAAGTCAGTCGACACAGCTGTACAGCTTTTAGAATATAAAACTCCGCTTCAACTCCCACACTGTAACGCAGCTTTCGAAAATGTGAAGTTTTTTTTTTCATAAACACGGCCTGAGGTTCACACTTTCCGTAAAAACTGCGGAGGTTAGACCTTTGCGGAGACTAGACGAAACCAAAGTGTGGCTCTTGCCACACAGTGAAGAGCAGTGTTAGGTATCAGTTGGTAGCAATGTGTTGCATTTGAACCCAATAGAAGGTAATTTGATAGAGGCCCGACCAAGAGCTCCTTAGCCAGTCGAAGTAACTGTCGGTAGAACAGCCCCTCGCACCAACAATTCAGGCTGTATGATACAACCACAAATAATCCATGGAGCTTGTCAGGAACTAAACCTATATAAATTTACACATCCTAAATCACGCATCTTAGTACTGCCAAATAAATGACAACTTGGCGTGCCCTGTATTTTTTTTATTCTATTAGAAAATCAATTTTTTAATTCACTTCGCTTCGTTTCTTACTACTGACTCTCCAAGGTAAATTTTACTTGCAATGCTTAAATCTAATTTGCAAAGAGACACTGTTTGATTTAAAAAAAGTTGAATTCTATGCATAGAATCTTTAATATATAGGTGTATATTCAATACATACGATAGAACACATAATGTGTAGGATGCATTTCATCATACATACTCTAGCACATAATTACAAATATAATGACAAAGATTTTGTAGATCGAGAAGACTATATATATATATATATATATATATATATATATATATATATATATATAATATATATATATATATATATATATATATATATAAAGGAGATAATAATAGATAATGTTGTTGGCCAGAGAAAATGTTTACGAAAAAAACTGTCTTACTCGTAAAAAATAACCACATACATATAAACAGATTTTTGCTGCATTTTGTAAAGTTTTTATTTTTTGCCTGGCATAAGATGAGCTTATAATTCTCCAGAATATACAATTCTCCTGTATTGTGGGCAGAATGCATATATCTTCCATGGAAGCCAGGGTGATTTGAGAGAAACCTTTACTACATCCTTCAAACCTTCTTCTGTGTTTATTTATTGGCAAATGGAGAAATAAAAAGTCTGGGCATATGGAGGTTCAACCCCACTCTCCCCTCCAAGACAAAAATCCAATGACCAAAAACATGCGTAACAAATATATATTGGAAACAAATAGTCGAAAATAGTTGGAAACAAATAGTCGAAAATGATCCAAATAGATGGGAAAAAAATATATACTCAATAGTAGACGTGAAAAATTCCTTGCGACATGCGGGATTGAACCATGAAACCCTCAATCAAGAGAAGCGGCCTTATCCACTACGCTGCCACAAGGTGATTAACTATTTGATTCTTTTAATAGATGAATTGTATCGTGCTTTCCCAGTGCAGGCTCTTTCTTCAATGAAGATTGTTCTTGTTGATTTTTTGAAGACCTCTCTCCTTTCAGATTTAAAGGAAAAGCGATCTTCCTGGTAGGGTATAAAGAGGGAGGCTTTGTATAGATTGGGATGGAGGAGGAGCATGTGTAGCTGCATTGACCTCAAGCAGCTTGGTGCTGAGTTGTTAATAGTAGTAGTAGTATCACCTTTCTAAGTTTACACTTCGAAGAAGCCAGGATGCAAAACATGCCGGACATGTTTCCGGCTATTAGGCGTAAAAAAGGAGAAAAACCATCAAACATTGTGATTGGAGACATCTTAACTTATGACGGAATTCAACAAGGGAGAGTATGGTATCAATCGTAAATTATTAGGAATAATACAAATACTATAAATAATAGTATATATATATATATATATATATATATATATATATATATATATATATATATATATATATATATATATATATATATATATATATATATATATATATATATATATATATATATATACCTAGCACGGGGATACCATAGCGATTTTGGGGTAGGCACGCCACTTGTCTGGGTAGGAAATTTAAAGTGCCGAAACCCTATAGGCAAGTGTGTATTCTCCTGATGAGCCCTTGTGTTGGGTTGTTGCCACTGATTTATTTGTCTTTTTTATTTTTTTATTTTTCATATTTGGTAAATGATGGCTCATACTTACTTGCGACATGATTGCCTGTCCATGGATTATTCTTTATGTTTGATTGTGTATTGCTATGCTGTTTGACCATTGTGATTGTATGGATGAGTAGGGTTAAGGCCTCATTCAAGTACTGATCTATATTAATTACTAATGTAGGAAAACAGTCTTCCTTTTCTCCTTCTGCCTTTTTTTTATGTGTTTGTGCTGTTGCATTGGTGATTTCTTTTTTCATTATATATATATATATATATATATATATATATATATATATATATATATATATATATATATATATGTATATATATATATATATATATATATATTTATATATATATATATATATATATATATATATATATATATATATATATATATATTTATATATATATATACTAGCTGTTGGTGGGGCGCTTCGCGCCACCCCAAGCCCCCCCGCGTGCGTAAGTCGTTACGCGCCATATTAGTTACGCGCCATATTAGTTACGCGCCATTGTAGTTGTGTCCCTGTGTCCCACCTGTGAATATAGATAGATTTATATATGTGTTTCAAACTACGTAAAAATTGCGAATATACAACATTCTTGGCTTTCCCATTGTCTGTCCATATACAAAGCCGTATGTACTAACAATGACGTCATATGCAAACGCTCTTTTTACAAACAAACAAACATGCATACACACAACTCGTTTTTATATAGATAGATAGATAGATAGATACAATACAAATTAACTACGTAAAACTTGTGAATATACAACAGTCTTCGCTGTCCCATTGTCTGTGCGTATAAATAGATTGTCAGGTTTACCGACCCTCAAAGATGCAACATACAATTGTACATTGGTAAAGCAATCTGTATTAAGATCTATACCGCATTTTTCTAGTGATTGCCCTTGAGCTTTGTTGATGGTGGTTGCAAATGCTAATCGAATTGGGAATTGCAATCTTTTAAATTGAAAAAGCAGATCCGTTGGAATCATGGGAATGCGAGGAATAAGAACAGCCTTACCCTCATAAGGCCCTGTCAAGATTGTGGCATCTATTAGGTTTTCCATTGTTTTTTTTTTACGGCAAGTCGTCATTTATAACTGCATCTCGCAAATGAATGTATTGTTCAGAGCGGAGCTTGGTCTGATTCAGGCGGATATATAGCAAACGTTCTGATTCAATTTTAGCATACATATCCACGACAAATTGGTGAAACAATTCACGGCATTTTAAAATATAATTTTCTTCATCCTGCCGAATCATTAGTCTATAGGAATAATAATGCATTGCACTGCATTTCTTATTCATTTCTTTGTTAGTGGCTGGATTCATCAATTTAATATTAAAGTGATAGCCGTCGGCTCCATCCCAAAAAATGATAGGATATTGTAGGGCATCGTAGCATCGATGAGTTTCAGCAATTCTTAACAACTGAGCGTTTCGCTTATGTAGAATAATATATCGAGGTAAAAACTGATCACCGACCATAACGATTGCCACTTCGTCGATAGTCGGAGCATTGTATCTACGCACATGTTGGCCAGGAGGCGTTTTGTCAGCGGAAATAACAATTTTATGAGTATCAGTAGGCATCAAATCGATGGCTGTTTTGAACAGACGCACTAAATTATTATTTTCGTGGAAAAGATGTTGCAATTGGGAAACGATTGTCCTTTCAACGTTGGGAGAAATTTCGCAACGTGCATTCAATTCAGAATTTCTATCACTGATGAAGTACAATTGTAAAAATTTATGATTCTTGCCTGAGAATGGTAGAAGGGACCCTGCTTTATGATAAATTTGCCCTTTTACTTTGAAAGTAGACATAAATTGATCTGGATTTTCGATTTGGGCTCCAAACGACGTCATTTGGAAACATGAGTTGTATTGTCTGATTTTTGACAAAAAACGCTTAGATTCTGACGTAGTTCCAGTAAGGAAAGTCTTCAATGGCTCTGGTGGTGCAGCCAATAGAGGAAGTTTAACTTTTCCTGAGGCGCAACACATTCCCATTGTTTCACCATTGAATTTCAAGGCCTTGCAATAGGGACAAATTTTAGACATTGTCCCGATTTGAACACATCTACTCAAGCTATAATCATCGACTGGGTTGTACCTGAATGCCAGGCGATAACTTTCAGATTGCTCTGATTCCTCGGCACGCTTTCTTTTCTTACTTTCTCTATCAGCAGCAAGCCTGATTTCTTGCTGTTCTTGTAATTCCTCGGCACGCTTTCTTTTCTTACTTTCTCTATCAGCAGCAAGCCTGATTTCTTGCTGTTCTTGTAATTCCTCGGCACGCCTTCTTTTTTCACATTCTCTTTTAGCAGCTAGTCTGCTTCTGCGTTGCTCTGGTAGTTCCTCGGCATGCTTTCTGTTCTTTCTTTCCCTATCAGCCTCAAGCCTGTTTCCCTGCTGGTCTTTTGATTCCTCGGCACGCCTTCTTTTTTCACTTTCTCTTTTAGCAGCAAGTCTGCTTCTGCGTTGCTCTGGTAGTTCCTCGGCATGCTTTCTGTTCTTTCTTTCTCTATCAGCCTCAAGCCTGTTTCCCTGCTGGTCTTTTGATTCCTCGACACGCCTTCTTTTTTCACTTTCTCTTTTAGCAGCAAGTCTGCTTTCGCTTTGCTCTGGTAGTTCCTCGGCACGCTTTCTTTTCTGACTCTCTCTATCAGCAGCAAGTTTTTTGGCATAGACTCTTTTAGCATCTTCATCAGTCATTGTAAACTTAAACATTAATAGATTTCTACGCGAACATATGTCTTATATAACTTGAATGACGTCACCTTCAAAGCAAAAATGACGGCAACTAATTTCATGACGTCAGCCGAAACATGACGTCACCTGATCCACAGATCCACAGACAGACAGACAACTTATTTTTATATATATAGATATATATATATGCGTGAGAATTGGTGTTTTACGACAGGTGTTTTTGCCAGGTATGTTCTAAATGTCTTCTTTTTCAGTTTCGCAAACTTGTAGTGAAGATGGTATGGAATTCACTCTGCGGACACAGGAGGGGTTTACTGGACGCATATACACCCATGGCTACTATGATCGATGCTTCTTCAGAGGCAATGGAGGAACTACGAGTTCTCTCAGAATATCGGGACCAAGAGGCTACCCTGACTGTGGGACGCAGAAGGTATGGCCACTTTCAAAATCTTTAAAGCATTACGAACGTATATTTTATGGCCACTTTCGTATATTTTAAATACGTATACTTGTGGCCACTGTATGAACGTGTATATGCTGTGGGACGCAGAAGGTATGGCCACTTTCAAAATCTTTAAAGCTGTACGAACGTATATTTTATGACCACTTTCGTATATCTTAAATACGTATACTTGTGGCCACTGTATGAACGTGTATATGCTGTGGGACGCAGAAGGTATGGCCACTTTCAAAATCTTTAAGGCTGTACGAACGTATATTTTTTCAAATATATCCACGAGTAATCATGTGCAAAAGATACGCTATGTGTTTTGCAAAGAAAAACTCAGGGAAATAAATTAAAATTGTATAATTAGGCTCTGCGTTAAAATGATAGTTTTGAAACGGCAAGACCGATATTCCAATATGCCAAATTTGAAATTTGAAATTCTAAACAGTATCAATCAGTCAAACTGCAGGGAATTCTTCATAGATACTTCAATAATAATTATAATTCTATATAATTTCAGTATATATTATATAATAATATATAATATATAATATTCAATAATAATTCGTCTTAGGACAATACACGAACCTTATTTAGATTAAATAAAAAAACAAGTTTATAATTATAATTATAATTATTATGAATTATTACAAAATTGTTTTTGTATATAATTTTATAAAAACAATACAATTCATTATAACAAATAATCAACTAAACAGTTAAAAGAAACGGATATTAGAAGTAATAAAAAATAACACCAATAATGAACTTAGGACGTACCCAAAATAAACTTGATATTCTAATCAGACTCAAAACAAACAGAAATTACTAGATATATGAAGTGAGAAATTTTTCCCTTGCACCTCAATCAGTGCGATTGTTATTCGCACTTTACTGAAATTAATACATATTTTAAGTAATTTGTCTTTTATTATTATAACATTGAAAAATAAGTAGAGCAGCGAAAGTTCTCGAATTTGTTTTGATTACATTTTGTATCAATCTGGTTCCATCAAACTGATATGCCCTAAACTTCCATTAATCTTTCGTCATTCCAAATATATTTCTTTGAAATGCATAAAAGAGCCGAATAGATTCGTTATTGCAAAACTTCACTTCAACGAATAAAATGGATTTCTCCAAAAAATAAAACTATTCATTTTCCAACGGTAATTGAATATCTTTATCATATCTTTAAATGAAAAAAAAAAAACTAAAAGAAAAATATTGACGTAAAACTGCTTCTTTTAACTTGAAAATTTTCTTTGATGTGGTCCTGATTGCTTTTGGATTTTAGTTTTTAATTATTACATTTTTAATTAAAAAGTAAATATAAAAAAAAATTTAGTTTTAATTTCTTTTAACATTAACCACAACTCAACAAACAAAAATGACGTCCCAGGACTAGTCAATTTTTACAAAACTTGGTGCTTCCTTTCTCTTCTGTTCCGTTTTGCAAAACCTAAACTATATTTCATTGAAAACAATATGTATTGTAAACAGTTTATTTTTTTTTTATGGCTATATCTAGGATTATTTTTTTATAGAGAGGCTATGATTTTTGGAGGGGGGGTATTAAAAAAAAAACTATACAGGACGTGTCAAAATTTATTTATATGTATTTTTTTAGCTGTTGTATTTTATTAGTAAAACTGAACCTTTGAGTGAGGGGATAAAAGGGGGGGGGTCTGAAACACGGTACCACCTCTGAATGCATTGTTTTGGGTATTTAGTTCGAGGGGGTTTACAAAAAAAAACTTTACAAAATGCATCAACATTAGTTTATTTGCATTTTTGTAGCTTTTTACGAGTAAAATTTAACCCTTGGGTTATGAGGGGGGGGGGAATGAGCTGCAGCCAGGTAACCACTTTACTCTCGGTACGGTTTTGAGTTTTTATTTGACAAAAAGTCCATTTTTCATTTCTCTCTCGCTTTGAAATTGCTTAAAATATATATTGCTGTCAGTAAAGTGCGAATAACAATCGCGCTGATTGGAGTTAAAGGAAAAAAATTTCCCACTTCATATATCTAATAATTTTTGTTTGTTTTAAGTATGATAACAATAACAATTTTATTTGTGGGTACATTCTAAGTTCATTATTGGTTTTATTTTTTATTATGTCTAATATCCGTTTCTTTTAACTGTTTTATCTCTTAAACTGTTCTAACTTTTTTAACTTTTACAATAAATGTTTAAAAAAAAATTTAATTGGGCTGCAAGACAGACAACTTTCTCGTTCAATTATTTAGTAATTTCTGTTCTTTTTGAGTTTGAGTGGAATATTTGTTTATTTTTTGTAACTTATAAGTTCATTATTGGTTTAATTTTTATTAAGTTGTTTCTTTTAACTTTTTATTGACTATTCATTATAATGTCTATTAATTTGTTTTACTCTGCTGAAGACATATTTCCCCTCTTTACTTTTGTTAAGAAAAACTTATATTTTATTTAAATCTATTCGTTTTTTGTTCGTTTTTGTGGAAAAAAAAAGACAAATAAGAAAATAAAAATTACATGAATTAAATTGCAACTTAAAGTTTTTAGTATTTAAGAATTAACGACGATTCTTGACTACTAAGGTCCCTGTGTCGGCCCTGTAGTGCATTCCTGCAGCGTGATTCGATCTCTGGGTCCCGTATTACCAAGCTAAGGTCAAATCCACTGCACCACCACAGGGTGAAACTTAAAGTACTTTGATTAGAGTTGATATTTAAATTATCCTTGAAATTTTTATTAGTAAAACAAAAGAAGTTTTTACAATCATAAGGAATATATTCATTTCTGAATTTTTCTAATACGGTCATTATTTAAATTAGGCCATATTTAAATTAGTCATGAATTTTTAATTAGTAAAATAAAATTAGTTTTTACAATCATAATAAACATATTCATTTCTGATTTTTTTTTTTTTTTTTTTTAATACGGGTATATCTATATTTTTCCGGGATAGGAGACATGATTGGTTTTTAGAGGAGGGGGGGGATACTGTTGAGAACGAAGGCTCCCGAAGGCCCTAATTGAAGGAGCAATTAATATTGTCCTGTTTCTGTTGGACCAAATTAAAAAATGAGTAACGATTTCGCATCGATTCAGCGAAGATTTTGACGAATTCTTCCGCTATCTTCGTTGAACAAAATTATGAGAAAATCTAAACCTCTTATTTTTGTATTTTGACGAATTGGCTTACTTTGCCTCCATTATTGTTAAAAATTAAAAATCTAAAAGCCGAAGTTGAAATTTCACTAAGATCCCCCAAATTATAAAAATTACCTGTCAATTGACAGCATCAATTCAATGAGCATTTCAAATTGAGCTGTAAGTATACGGAGAAAACCAAAACAAGCTCTTTCCGTAACCTCGTTCGAAACTAAAGCACTTTGAATTTCATTTAACATTGTACTGTCACAAAGAATTCTTTATCGGTTAAATTTCAACTTGGATTTTTCGGAAAACAGTCGGAATTTCTTTTTTTTTGTATTGAAAGAAGGTAAGGTTTTTTTTTTATCTCAGTTTATGTTTTATAACTGCCTAAGTAACCTGATAAGAATGGGATCAAAAGAACTTAGAACTAATCATTAGTTTTCAGAATTTGTTAGTAGGTTACATAAATAACCAAACGCGTCAGAGCTTTGTTTTAGAAAAGAACAAAAAAACAATTAAACTGCGTGAAAAAAGAATGGAAAACTGCTTAACGAAACCTATACCTGAAATGGATCCGACAAAGGAGCTTATTCGAGGACCCATCGACTTGAGTAAACTAGGTCAGCATTTTCTGTTACCAGAAAGGACAAAGATAGTAGCTACAAAGCGAAATAGTTCTTTGTTTTAAATATATTATTCTATATACATTATTCAGATTGATATTAAACGCTAAACTACCAATTTTTTAATATAGCGCATAAAAAAATAAAAATTTCTTAATATAATAGCTTCATAACTATAATAACTTGTTTTCTGGTCTTTTTTTTGTAGTCAACTAGTAAGATGACTACTAGTCTTTTACTTACTTGGACTATATACAAGCAATTTTGACTAAAACTGGAAAATAAAAAAAAGTGGCGATACCTCTATAAAAAAAAGAAGCTATCTTCATTGAATAAGCATAAGAGAAAAACTCATGCCCTCCTGTTTATGTTTTTGCGAATTGCCTTACGATTGTAAAATGATTGTAAAAACTTCTTTTTTTTTACTAATTAAAATTTCAAGCATAATTTAAATATCAACTCTAATCAAAGTACTTCAAGTTTCAATTTATTTCATGTAATTTTCGTTCCAAGTTATTATGATCGTTCGACGTTTTTATGTCCATCATATCAATCAAGTATTTGTTTAAGTTCACTTCACTTCGGTTTTCATTTTCTTAATGGGACAGTTGCAAAATAATTTTTAATATTTAAGAAGATACTACTGTCTAAAATTGCTAAATGGCATTTAATACGAGTGAATCGAAGTTGGCTTCACTGCTCATTTAAACTATTAGTCCAGAACTTTTAGCTCAAAAAAGGGTCGAACCCGGACAAAATTGCAATATAAACGAAAATCGTACTAAAATGATGTACCCCTACCCTGTATATTTCCCTCCCCCCCCCCATTTCCCTGTTTTATGTTAATCGATTTTTTTATATCATTTTATTTCTCAATTTCGTAATCACCAGATAGGAATACCCCAGAAAATATCTTTCAAACCGCTTTCTACCCCTACCCTGTATTCTTCTCTTTTCTCCCCTCTTTCCCCTGTTCCCCCGTTTTCCGTAGTACTCTTTTTCTATACTGAATTTTAGATGTCAATTTCGTAATCAGCGTATGTGAAAACCCCAGAAAACTCACTTTAAACTATATTCTGGGCATGTTCGGCATTTTTCCCATTTTCCCCCGCATTTCCCCCTTTTCCCCTGTTTTTCGGGTACTCGCCCCACTCGGATTTATGGGGACTTTTAGTATGTTGTACAGAATTTTTTTCTGATCATTTTGGTACCATTTTCGTTAGAAAATGGTACCATTTTCGTTTCGAGTTAGGTGGTGGGGTTCAGTCCTTTGGCGAGTTTGGTGCTTCTGGACGTGCTAGGACGATGAAAATCGGTAGGCGTGTCAGGGAGCTGTACAAATTGACTTGATAAAGTCGTTTTCCCCGATTCGACCATCTGGGGGGCTGAAGGGAGAGGAAAAATTGAGGTATTTTTATCTTACGAGTAGGTGATCGGATCTTAATGAATTTGATATTTAGAAGGACCTCGTGACTCGGAGCTCTTATTTTAAATCCCGACCGGCATTAAGCCTCTGATTTTCGTTTGAAGCCATCTATTGATTCTTAGAATTTTGCTTGAGCTCATACCATATGAGCTCTTGGCTCTTCTGACCTCGTCACAAGTGCTATTACCTCTTGTTTTAAGCTCCGATTGCTTTTCTGAGAAGGTTCCGAGGTACTTGTATCATATACCCCCTACCTAATATTCTTCGTCTAATCAAAACCTTGGATTTTCCGTAATTTTTGGATTTTCTATAATTGCCATTTTATTTATTTCTTGTTTTCACATGCTCTGAATTAAACCATCTATAAAGTACCTTTTTTTGCCAAAAGGATACGATTGACTTTTGTATTTACATACATATCAAGACCGTATCCAGCTGGGGGTTATGGGTTTTGAACCCCCGCCTCAGGTTATAATGGAGATTACATTGCTGTTAAACAGACGCAGTTACGGCTCAAGACGACCCAGCTCTGAACGGGTACCTGGAGAAATTTTGGGAAAGTAAAACATGAGAGGCTTACGAAAACACAAGACTGCTGGCCCCCAACCCTTTATTGAACTTCTTGGCTGAAGGGCCATGAAACAAAGATTAGCACCAATGGTAGGGGTTGTTAAGTCCAATGCCGTATTCTTTACCTTTTTTCTACTTTTTTCTTTTTTGTCCGAAAGTTTATCTTTATTAATGAGAAGTTTATTAATCAATTCTGATTTTATCTTTTTCCTTTTAGTATTCAGATATACTAACCAACATAGTCGTTGTGCAGTTTAGTGAACTTGTGCAGACATCTAAGGACAAAAGATATAATCTAACTTGTATGCTTGCTGGGCCTGGTGAAGCTGTCGTGACCTCTGGATATATTGGGTCAAGGTAGGTATTTCCTGTTGCTGAAAATCCAACTCGCTTATTTATTATAATAAATATTCTGCAAATTATCATTTTAGCTGGTGATTCATAGAAGAAAAAGATAATAATATACACAGAACTGACTGTTTAGGTAACTGAAAAAATTTGTTATTTGTTTTCGTAAGACATAATAATATAATTATAAATAAAACCGGTAATTGGGGGTTGCACGGAAAATGGAACGTTGATTCATGGATGTTTCGCGTGGTACTGAATTAATTGTTCTGCTGCTTTTGCAACTTATTCTGCGTGATTTGAAGGTTATTTTTCGTCATAAATCTCAACGATTATTGGTCACTGACAAAGGTGACAAAATCCCCTTTATAATTAATTAATAATTAATCCCTTAATTTATAATGCAGTTATAATTTATAATTAATGTATAATTAATTATAAGTTATAGTGTAATTTATAATTTATAATTATAATTAATAATAATTTATAATTATAATGTAATTTATAATTCATCCCCTTTATAATTCAACGGTGACGAAAGGTAACAAAGGTGACAAAATCCCCTTTATAATAGAAGATATAGCCAGGGATAGACAAGACTAGGGGATAAATAAGAAAATCACATAAAAAATATCATAAAAAAAATCTCATACCCACTCATTGGTATTTTATGCCCCTTCTAAACAAAATTTAATTTTAAAATCTAGGTATTTGATGAAAACTTTTTTAGTGTAAAAAATAAGAAAAACCATACCCGAAGACCTGAGATTTCACTTTCATTTAAATAGTTTAGATGATTTAAATTCCCTAAAAGAATCCGATGTTAAAAATAAAGCCCAGGAAGTTCAATTTGACTGCTAGATTTTCATTGAAGACTGCGTAAACACACTTCTCAACTATTAAATCAAATCACCGAAATGTCAGCGAAAAATGCCAAACTCCGAAAAAAAAAACACAGTCAAAAATGAGTTCAAAATAGTCTGCTTTATCAATGGAAAATCTTTTCACTTAATTCACAATTATTATTTTTTCCATTTGTAAATGGATAGAGAATAATATCAACGATTATAGTAAGTTGTTCTGAATTAGATTTGGGATTGTGAGATTTCTTCCTCGCTATTTTTGGCGATTCCAAAGCGCTTCATTTTATAAGTTGTAAGATGTGTAAATGATTGAAGATTGGCTATCCAGTCATTCACGAGCCAAACTATAGTCAAATCTGTCCCTAAAAGAGCTCAGATTTAGAAGTGATGCATTTTTCCTTGATTGGCGGTTACTAGTGCTACAGAAGTGGAAGATTAGAGAGGCAACAAATTGGTCTGAAAACTCTACCATGTATATAAAATCAGTGTAAACAGTGATGAAACACATATATAATCACTGATTTGTTTCCAACTATTGCTTACTAATACTATGTCTTTGCATCTTTTAATAGGTTCATTATATGGCTATGAAATGACTGTTCCAAACTTTCTGTTTTTTCCTGTTTTAAAAATTGTGCCTTGAATCTTTGCTTTGATTGGTGAATCCTGTGAATGAATTGCTCAATGCAAAAAAATTACTAACATAATACTATAATCGACACTGTACTATATTAATTACAAATTTTAACCTAATCTTTAGCTGAAAGAACATAATTTAATATAATTATTTATATACGACAATAACAAAATTTCTTCTTAAGTCGATCATAATTATTTATATATGATAATAACAAAATTTCTTGTTATTATCATCAATAATATTATTAATAATGCTATTATTATTATTGTCTTTCATTGCCAATGGGAGATACAGTCTTATCATTGTCTCAGCAAAACAAAAGGTCATTTTAGTCTATTTTTCCGTAATTTTTTTTCCTTTTTCCCTTATTTTACTACCAGTGCTTTTTTCGAATTAATACCTTAAATTAGGTTTTTTTCCTAGACCATGCTGCCTTTCTACGACTAAAAAATAGTTCGAATATGTTCAAACATGTTCGAATAAAATATATAATAAAAAATAGTTCGAATAAAAATGTTCGAATATCGATATGTCCATTTACTAGACAGTGAAACAGATACAAAAGTCTTGATATTTCAATCACATATTCAGCAATCGTCTTCATCAGAGACGATTCAATCGTCTTCATTCTAAAGTATAAAAATTATAACTAATAAATCTGTACAGAACATAATAATAACTTATGGTTCATTTACTAGATTTATCTGAGAGAGTTCAATGAGAGAGATGAATCCAGTTATTCAACTCTCTCAGAAAAATCTAGCGAATGGACCGTTTTCAGATCTTAGTAACTACTATCTTATAATCGAATACTGAAAAATTAGTATCAAGAAATGATGATTTCCCTTCATACCAGTAACCTGATCCTTCATTTGTATATGCACATACAGGAAGCCAAAATGAGAACCAAATTATTTATATGAAACTTTATTAATGGGTATGCATCCTTGTAAGTTATAAAACAAGTTTTTTTCAACTGAATTTAAGGAGTAACGTTAAAACTTAACACGAACAAAAATTATTCAATAATTTGAATAATTTTCCGCTAAAGTTTTGTACTACTTAAAAAGCTTCTTATTCTAATTAAACGACTCTTGTGTTTCAGGAGTTGTTCTTAAAGAATTGTGATAAAAAGTTCAACCTAGGATAAGTTAGGCTTAATGAATGTTATATATTTGTTATCAGCATGAAAAATTTATTCTTTTTATACATCTATTGATATCAAAATTCTGCTGTTTAGAGTTTTGGTTGCGCCGAGTTTCTCCTTAATTATAGTTTGTTACCACAAGCTATTTGATCAGGCTGTTTTTCGAAATTCTTTTAAAATTGTTTCAAAATAACATTTTACATATTAAGGCTAATTTGGATAATAGTTACCATTTCTGAATGAGCTGGAAGTGGTAAATTTCTCTTGTCAGTTTTTTTTTAATGTTTTTTTCACTTTTAGTTATTATGGAAGATGTTCGTTCCTAGCTAGGCTGGGGCTACCGCTGCACATTTTACAATTATTGAATTTTACAAAATCTTTTACAACGCATTTTTTTTTGAACTTTTAAAATTATATAAGCAATCTCAATGTTTTTTAATTTACATAATTTCAATACTTCTTTTTAAAATGAGTTTTTGTGTTATTTGATATTTTCCAATATAATAAAAAAATTGCTATATTCAATTATAAACCTAGCAAAATTAATTCTAAAAAAAACTTTTCCAGCTCAGGAAGTCCTGTACCAATTGAATATCTTCCAGCGCAGAATATTTTAGATTCTCGTGTCCGACTGGCAGTACTCTACCAGGGAAGGCCCACGACCACAATTGCCGTTGGGGATCCACTTACTTTCCGCTTAGAGACTCAACAGGGCTACAATTTACTAACTGATATCTTTGCTACTAACATCATAGCAAAAGACCCATATTCAGGACGTTCAGTTCAACTAATAGATCGATTTGGGTTAGTATTTTGTATCTATTTTATAAAACCAACGGTTCTTCGGGTAAAATTTATTACCCAAAACTTATTCTGGAATTAATTGATTAATTAATTTTTTATTTTTTTATTCTCATTAATCCCTAATTAATTTACTCTGGAGTTCGCAGCCGGGACCAATCTCAGAGTAAAAAAAAATAGTTATGGTTTATATGTGGTGTTTAAATTTTGATTTTGATTACATAGATAAGTGATCAAAATGCATATTTGGAAGACCTGTAAACGTCTAAGAAAACGTCGAGATATGAGAAAACGTCGCCGTGAAAAATAAGAAGTAAAAATTACCCATTAGAAAAATGGTGGAGCAACTCTTTTAGAACATGATCTAACATCCAACACCAACCAGGCTGAAGACCTCTCAACGTCAGTCTTACCCAATCCTAAAGATTCAGATGAAGGGAATTAGGAAAATGAAAAACATAATTCTGAAGAAGACAACAATTCAACGGACTTGGAGGGCAATGGCATGACGGGTAGTTGATGTCAGTCGATAATTACTTATACAGTTAACTAGTTTAGGGACGTGATTTAACGAGTAGCTAAGAGGTTGAGATGTATTATTTGGTATAAAAATTCATTTAGTCGGAAATCCTTCTTGAAGGATTCCCCTCCTATTTCCCAGAGAGAAAAACCTTTAGTCGCGGATCTTTCTTTAAGGATTCCTCTCCTCTTTCCCAGAGAGAAAAACGTTTAGTTGGGAATCCTTCTTGAAGGATTCCCCTCCTCTTTCCCAGAAAGAAAAACGTTTAGTCGAGAATGCTTCTTGAAGGATTCACCTCCTCTTACCCAGAGCGAAAAACGTTCAGTTGGGAATCCTTTTTGAAGGATTCTCCTCCTCTTTCCCAGAGAGAAAAATATTTAGTCGGGAATCCTTCTTGAAGGATTCCCCTCCTCTTTCCCAGAGAGAAAAACATTTAGTTACTAATCCTTCTTGAAGGATTCCCCTCCTCTTTCTCAGAGAGAAAAAAGTTTAGTCGGGAATCTTTCTTGAAGGATTCCCCTCCTCTTTCCCAGAGAGAAAAACGTTTAGTCGGGAATACTTTTTGAAGGATTTTCCTCCTCTTTACCAGAGAGAAAAACTTTTAGTCAGGAATCCTTCGTTAAGGATTCCCCTCCTCTTTCCCAGAGAGAAAAACGTTTAGTCGGGAATCCTTCTTGAAGGATTCCCTTTCTCTTTCCCATATATAAAAACGTTTAGTCGGGAATGCTTCTCGAAGGATTTTCCTCCTCTTTACCAGAGAGATAAATGTTCAGTCGGGAATCCTTCTTGAAGGATTCCCCTCCTCTTTCCCAGAGAGAAAAACCTTTAGTCGGGAATCGTTCTTGAAGGATTCCCCTCCTCTTTCCCAGAGAGAAAAACGTTTAGTCGGGTATCTTTCTTGAAGGATTCTCCTCCTCTTTCCCAGAGAGAAAAACGTTTAATCGGGAATCTTTCTTGAAGGATTCTCCTCCTCTTTCTCAGAGAACCTTTGTGTCTAGTTTTCTCCCATTGTGACACCATTTGTCGAGATAACAAGGTAAACTCGTTTTTACATAGCTCTCTCTTACTCCCTGTATGAAGAAGTACATAGGGAGACATTTTTGAAGAAGACTTGGAGCACCTCATCTATGTGGAGTTTTCATTTTAATAATATCTTCCGTCAAAGCCATGCATCGAAATTTTAGAAATCGACTTGACGGATTTAAACTATAATTCGAATACGGACTGATGCATTGCCCCGACAATTAAAAGGGACTAGCGGCATATCAGGCAATCATGATAAGTAAAATGTATTACATAAAAAATAAAATGTCTGCAAAAATGTAAGACAGATACATTTATTACGAAATATACTTATATTTCTTATATATACTTATATTTGTATTTCAAAATATAAGAGGGGGGAGAAGGGGGGAAAATATAGATGGGAGACATTCCCTCTTACCAAATTGGCAACACTGTCCACCTTCCAGAAACAGCTCCTACATCCATATCTGCGTAGACTGTTAAATAGCTTTTAAAATGTTTAAATAGTCCTTTTAAAATAGTATCAATGCTTAACGACAAGAGCAAATACAGATGAATCATGAATATGCATTGGAAAGGTATTGGTGGAAAGCTCCTAACTCTCTCAATCGTCCACCTTGAGTTTTACCAAATTCCTGGAATTTTCCGAATCTTCTTTGTGAAGGACTTAAAAAATAGAAAATGTCAGATAGCTATTATTGATGGTTTTTGCCTCGGTTTTGACCCAAAAAGCTAAATATTTGTCTTAATTTAAACTGTAGACTTATATATTTGAATCCGTTCTGCTACAACTACTGCTACTGACAACTTATCTGAACAACTCCCTCTATGAAGTGCTTATATACTTTGATTTCTTTCTCACAGTTTATCATATTCCTGTTCAAGGGGCTCTGCTTTTTGGGAATATATTTTTGGTATCCTAGTATCCATAATTCTCTAAAACAATTTTTTTTATATTTTAGCTATAGAATTGGATGCAGATAATATTTAGTGCAGTTGGATAAAAAACTGTTTTTATCTTTACCGTGGTTTTTAGTCTCATAATCTTTGTCCAACCGTCAACTTCCTATTTTCACCAACTCTTTTCAACATCAGAAACAAGGAAACAGACCCAGTACCAGACCCAGGCCTTCCTACTTTTTACAGCTTCACCACATTCATTATCCTCACTAATAGATGCCTCAGTGGCATCTACTATGACATTTTCATCATTTATTCGTAAATTAAGTGACTTTTCTCAACGCTAATCTTCAAACCGTGGCACTCAAACTCTCAATACCTCATCATTCAAACTCTCAATACCTCATTCAAACTTAATTTTAGGGGATGTCTCCCCCCGATTTCAAAAACCAAGCAAAATTTCTCAGGCTCGTAACTTTTGATGGGTAACCCTAACCTTGATGAATTTTATGTATTTGGAAACCGTGGCACTAACCTGCCACTAATCTTCAAACCGTTGTACTCTAAACTCTCAATACCTCAAAAATTCAACCCGATACCTCAAAAATTCGCTAAAATGTCTATCTTGGATACTCGAATCACCTGCCAAATCTAAATCTAGGAGTCAATTACCTTCACATTTGATATCTTCTCCCATTAGCTTTGCTGTTTCCTTAAGACAAGGTCCATCTGAGAGAGAAAACATTTATTATGAAACCAAAACATAAACAGTAATAACAGCCACCCTGAGAAGTGAAAAGCTTGTCAGAGGGGGTGGCAAAAATACATTAAAAAATAATACAGGACAAAGAAAAAAAATTATTTATAATACCAATAGTACGATCTAATCGGCACCACAAGCCTTACAATAAACAAATTCAATAGTACTAATAAAATCATACCACTTTTGGCCAGAACAAATTACTGATTTTTTTGTTTACCCCCCCCCCCCACAAAAACAAACAAACAAAAGAACTAAAATTCATACTTAGTAAAAAGGATTTCTTTTATTTGACTCTTGAAAAAAGAAATGTCAATATTATTTTTTTTAACTCTGATCAAGAGTATTGTAACTTCTAATCCCCCTATGAAGCAAATTAAAATAATCCATATAAATCGGATATTTGACACAACCCTGCTAAACTCCTTAAATGGAATCAACTACATAGGAGATCCGTTCATATTCAATCAAACTAAGAACTAAAAGAGTGATGATTCTAAAAATTTTTCGTTTATTGATCTAAGAGTGGAAGGTTCATAAATCAAGTGACTTTTCTTAAAACTAATCTTCAAACCTTGGCACTCTAAACTTTCGATACTTCGAAAATTCAATCCTTTCGCTGAAATTTCTATCTGGGAAACTCGAATCACCTGTAAAATCTAAATCTAAGAGTCTATTACCTTCACATTTCATATCTTCTCCAATTAGCTTTGCTGCGTTCCATAAGACGAAGCCCATCAAAATATTCTATATGAATTGGAGATTTGACACGACCCTGCTAAACTCCTTACATGGAAACAACTACAAACCCCGCTCCCTGTCTTTACCACAGACATATTAGTGTCATTCGTAGTATTGATCATTTCACCTTCTCATCTGGTATGACGTCCAAAGATAGGAGATCTGTTCATATTCTATCAAACTAAGAACTAAAGGAGTCTGATGATTCTAAAAATTTGTCGTTTATTGATCTAATAGTGAAAGTTTGGCCAACGTTTGGCTCTTCCCTTTCGAAACCACACTGTCCTTCTCTTAAAACCTTATTTACCAAAACTTTCCCATCAAAATTTTCCTAATGGCACTTATTATCCACGCTTTCAATAAGCTTATGCAACTAGTTTTTGTCATTTTTGGCTTTTCAGTTACCAATAAACCTATTGCAATTAATTATTATTTGATTATTTTGCTCCAGAGCTGAATTAGCTGTAATCCATTGTTGCATAAATAGAAATTTCTTGAAGTATTTAAATTGATATGGCTAGGGCACGCTCTGCCGAAGAAGGATGAAAGATTGCCAATGATTGCCCTTGTTGGTAAGCCATCTAGGGCCAACCGAAAAGCAGGTCGTCCCCGATTGGGATGAGAGGATGTCATAATGAAATATTTAACTTCTTGGGATGGTGTAAACAGGGAGGCCTTGAATTATTTGGGAGATAGGAGAGGCGTGCTTAGCTGCGTTAGCCTCAGGCGGCTTGGTGCTGCAGTGAGTTGTTAGTAGCAGTAGTAGTACAAGCTAATAATATTTGTGGTTGATTTCAGAGGCTCTATGGATTTGCGAGATTATTTTTTCCTTGTTAGAAGTTCATTTTAATGATCAAATTGCGTTCAAAAGAGCACAATGATTAGACTGATTCAATAAGCTATTTAAATCAATTACAATCAATTGCATTAATTTCTGTTGAGTGTGGGGTACATTCTTTTCTTGAAAAAATTATTACCCTTTATTAAAAAGTCCTAATTTTTAAGTTGTGCAGCCAAGCTTTCGTTTCATCAAACTATATTTCTGCTTTCGAGTGGAAAGCTCCGTTCTAGCAGGCAAGCAGGCAGGCACCACTTTCAAATTTTGCTTAGCGGTTTTGCTTAGCGGTTGCTATTTAGCTATTTTGCTTAGCGGTTCACCAATTTCGCTATTTATCTCATTATGTTGCGAGACCAACACTTTGGTTTTGTCCCGTTTTTTTTTTTTTTTTTTTTTTTTTTTCTATGCTGCCGATGTCGGCTTATTCCTGGAAACTCGTAAGGGTCTAACCTGTGCGGTTTTTACGGAAAGTGTGGACCTCAGGCCGGATTGATGAATATGGCATTATGTTTTGAAAAGCTCCGCAGAACTCTTGCCTGGGGCCAAAAAGGATGGTTTTTGCTTGTCCACGAGCCAGAGCCTATGGCGTGCGAAGTGAAGTGGAGTTATGTAGCCTATGTCAGAGTCTAGTATCTGAAGTTGTGCAGCCAAGCTTTCGTTTCATCAAACTATGTTTCTGCTTTCGAGTGGAAAGCTGCGTTCTAGCAGGCAAGCAGGCAGACACCACTTTCAAATTGAAGATGGACTAAAATCTATAAGTGTTAAATATATGCTGCAGTTACCCGGCCCCACAGCAAAAAAGCGGCATTTTCCCACGGGTCCGAAAGTGCTGCCGTGATTTTGGCTGGGTTTATCATTTGTTTTTTCGGACTTGGGATTGGGGTAGAAAAATGTTATCAGATGTACTTCTTAAACTTTAAAAGTTCTGTCATTGCTAAAGAAATTGGAGCTTATCCTTTGCTCCTTTCTAAGTGGCGACGTTAGAAAGTTGGCCTACGGCAAAAAAAAATCAACTTTTGAAGTAAGACAAATAAAAAAAATTTTCAACGGCAATCGTTAGTTCTTGATGAGCTGATCAAACTATATGTCATCCATTTTTTGGTACAAAAATTCCTTCATGAGATATACTAGTTTGAAAGTTTCAAGGGGTTGACAACTTCAGTAGTAGGGTACACACTGAAACCAAAAATAAGCCGATACCAATTGTGAGACATGTAGGGGACTATTATTTGTTTCCAGTGTATTTGATGGTAAGACCGAGTTGGTTCCACTGGTAAGACATGTAGGGGACTTGTAAGTAATAATCGTCTGTTAGGCTACAATCATCTTAGTGAAGAGGAGTTTGGTAACTTTTGCTAGTTGGTGTAGCCTACCCATACTCACTGTAACCTAGAATTAAGTGTTTACGCAATAGGTACAAACTATAACGTAAAACAACGAGGCAGTTTCGTAATAATTAATAGAGTGTCATCTATGGTATTTTGATCCTGAAAAGTTACGGATAGCTTTATAATACCAACTAGATTATATAAGATATATTTCCAAGTCTTGATCCGTCACAATGTCTACGATTGGAAAGGATAAAGTTCAACTGGCTGCAAAGTCAATTTAGTCCCTTCTTTCGATATTCTTTTGTTATTGTTGTTTTTTCAACAATCGTGTTTATTTAAAATAAAAGTAAGGAGCAACATTAAAACTTAAAACGAACAGAAATTACTTCGTATATGAAAGGGGCTTTTCCTCCTCAACGCCCCGCTCTTTACGCTAAAGTTTGACTCTTTCTCTTAACTCTATTTTCAAAACAGTAAGAAACTTTAGCGTAAAGAGCGGGGCGTTGAGGAGGAAAAGCCCCTTTCATATACGGAGTAATTTCTATTCGTTTTAAGTTATAATGTTGCTCGTTACTTTTATTTAAAAAAATTTGTTTTTTTTTTAATTTAATGTCTGGGCGTTTTTGAATTAATAAATGTTTTGATCTTGGCTCTCCGCACATAAATAATTAGAACGAAATTTGCATATTAATTAATTGCAATTAATCGGAAGATTTTGAGAAAAAAGGAGCGAGGGAGGAGGCCTAGTTGCCCTCCAAGTTTTTGATTACTTAAAAAAAGCAAATAGGACTTTAAATTTTTTACGAACATTTTCATTGGTAAAAAATATACGTAACATACGAATTAACTTACGTAACGACCTTCTATATTCGTATGTTTTTATTGCGTATATGAGGGGGTTCAACCCCCGTCGTCACCTCGCTCTTTACACTAAAACTTAGATTTTGTCCCAATTCCTTAAGAATGACTTCTGAATCACAAAGGCCGTAGAATAAATAGTTGAAATTACTGAAAATACGTTAGCGTAAAGAGTGAGTTATAACGAGAAGGTAAATCCCTCATATGCGTTATAATTCTTTCGTTTTAAGTTTTAATGCAGCTCCTTACTTTCAGTAGAAAAAACTTTTCATATTTATTTTTTCATTGCTTTTTCAAATAATGTTAGAAAATCCTGTGCCACCTTCATTGAAATTCTCTTCCCCCATGAGATGTTTCTCCATGGAAATATCCTCCCGCGTAACACCCCCCTCAATTTTCCCCCCTAAACCAAAAACATCCCCCTGAAAACGCCTGTACACTCCCCAGTAACCATTACTATATGTAATCACAGGTCAAAGTTTGTAACTTGCAGCCCCTCCCACTGGGACTGCCGGGGAGTAAGTCGTCCCTAAAGACATAGTTATTAGGCTTTTCGACTATGGTGAATAAAATGTCCATCTCAGAATTTTGATCCGGTGACTTTTGGAAAAAATGAGCGTGGGAGGGGGCGTAGGTGCCCTCCAATTTTTTTGGCCACTAAAAAAGGGCACGAGAACTTTTAATTTCCGTTAGAATGAGCCCTCTCGTGACATTCTAGGACACTCAGTCGATACGCTCACCCCTGGGGAAAAAAAACAAAACAAAAAAAAAAAAAAACAAATAAACACGCATCCGTGATCTTTCTCTGGCAAAAAAATGCGAAATTCCACATTTTTGTAGATACGAGCTTGAAACTTCTACAACAAGGTTATCTGATACGCTGAATCTGATGGTGTGATTTTCGTTAAGAATGTATGACTTTCAAGGGGTGTTTTCCCCTATTTTCTAAAATGAGGCAAATTTTCTCAGGCTCGTAACTTTTGATTGGTATAACTGATCTTGAGGATTTATATATTTAAAATCAGCATTAAAATGCGATTCTTTTCATGTAACTATTGGTATCAAAATTCTATTTTTTAGAGTTTCGGTTACTATTGAGCCGGGTCGTTCCTTACTACAGTTCGTTACCACGAACTGTTTGATACCGCGATTGCGACTTTAACTGTAAATAATACTGCTATTTGTACTGCTACAATTTATCTCAGGAATGGCTACGGATATTAAGCTGAAAATATCAGGGAATGGTCTGTGGGATATTAAATAAATCAAAAGATACTATGTACATACAGGTTGCCAAAATGGCATATTTTCAATAGTTCAAGAACAGTTAGGGAACGATTTTAATTTCAAATATTCAGAGAATGTTCAACTTAAGACAGTATGTGCATCCTGGTTGTCCTGGAACGTTACTACAATGTCGCAGGAACAGCTAAGGCAGGGCTTTTTAAACTATGGGTCGCGACCCCATTTGGGTCGCGTAGCAAAATTATGGGGTCGCGAGTGATAAAGACACAATTTAACAAAAAATGTTTTTAACTTGTAAAATTATTGTTATAAAGAAAAATGACAATCATCGTAGATTAATATATCATAAAATCTTCTGGTTCGGAAAGACTGATTATACCAGCATTTCTATTCCGATCATTATAATATCTTGCATAAATTTACTATAAATCAGAAGATGTTATGGAAATTTATAAAAAATTTAGATTTATTTTTGTCAATCTCTTAAAACCGAAATAATCCTGATAAATATTATCAAGAAAATTTCTAAGTGTTATTTCGAAGAAACTATATAAACGTTTCGTGTTATTTTCATTTAGCCATTGTATGACTGTATGTTCGAAGAAACATGTATAAAGAATTGCATTGTATGTTCCATTGTACGAAGTGCATGTTATTCCGAATTAGTCAGCTTAACCCTTTCGCGACCGACAGGACCTTACAGTCCCGTCATGTAAAAGTACTTTGGGCATTTCTTAATTGATTAATAGCACCAGAATTGAACGATGTGCTTCAGGATGCTGTTAAGGTCATAAATCAAAAACTTCGTGGTAACGAACTGTAGTAAGGAACGACCCCGCTCAATAGTAACCGAAACTCTAAAAAATGTAATTTTGATACCAATAGTTGCATCAAAAGAATTGCATTTTAATGCTGATTTTAAATATATAAGTTTCATCAAGATCAGTTATACCCATCAAAAGTTACGAGCCTGAGAAAATTTGCCTCATTTCAGGAAATAGGGGGAACACTCCCTAAAAGTCATACAATCTTAACGAAAATCACACCATCAGATTCAGTGCATCAGAGAACCTAGTTGTAAAAATTTGAAGCTCCTATCTACAAAAATGTGGAATTTCACATTTTTTGCCGGAAGACAGATTACGGACGCATGTTTTTTTTTTTTTTTTTTTCCCAGGGGTGATCGTATCGACTCAGTGGTCCTAGAATGTCACGAAAGGGCTCATTTTAACGGAACTTAAAAGCTCTAGTGCCCTTTTAAGTGACCAAAAAATTGGAGGGCACCTAGGCCCCCTCCCACGCTCATTTTCTCCAAAAGTCACGGGATCAAAATTTTAAGATAGCCATTTTATTCACCATAGTCGAAAAACCTAATAACTATGTCTTTAGGTACGACTTACTCCCCCGCAGTCCCTGTGGGAGGGGCTGAAAGTTACAAACTTTGGCCTGTGGTTACATATAGTAATGGTTACTGGGAAGTGTACAGATGTTTTCAGGGGGATTTTTTTTTTGTTTAGGAGGAGTTACGTGGGAGGATATTTTTATGGAGAAACTTGTCATGGAGGAACAGAATTTCAATGAAGGGGGAACAGGATTTTCTAGCATTATTTAAAAAACAATGAAAAAATAAATATGAAAAGTTTTTTCTACTGATCGTAAGGAGCAGCATTAAAACTTAAAAAGAACAAAAATTATTACGCATATGAGGGGTTTACCTCCTCGTTATACCTCACTCTTTACGCTAAAGTATTTCTAGTAATTTCAACTATTTATTCTATGACCTTTGTGATTCAGAGCTCATTATCAAGGAATTGGGACAAAATTTAAGCTTTAGGATAAAGAGCGAGGTATCGACGAGGGTTGAACCCCCTCATACACGCAATAAAAACATACGAATATAGAAGCTCGTTACGTAAATTAATTCGTAAGTTACGTATATTTTTTACCAATGACAATGTTTGTAAAAAATTAAAAGCTCTTGTTGCTTTTTTAAGTAATCAAAAAATTGGAAGGCAACTAGGCCTCCTCCCTCGCTCCTTTTTTCTCAAAATCTTCCGATTAATTGCAACTAATTAATATGCAAATTTCGTTTTAATTATTTATGTGCGGAGAGCCAAGATCAAAACATGCATTAATTCAAAAACGTCCATAAATTAAATAAAAAAAACAAGTTTTTTTTTTAAATGAAAGTAAGGAGCAACATTAAAACTTAAAACGAACAGAAATTACTCCGTATATGAAAGGGGCTTTTCCTCCTCAACGCCCCGCTCTTTACGCTAAAGTTTCTTACTGTTTTAAAAATAGAGTTAAGAGAAAGAGTCAAACTTTAGCGTAAAGAGCGGGGCGTTGAGGAGGAAAAGCTCCTTTCATATACGGAGTAATTTCTGTTCGTTTTAAGTTTTAATGTTGCTCCTTAAATTCATTAAAAACAACTTGTTTTTTTTTTTTATTTAATTTTATTAAGAGCCCATGCCCTTAACAGTCGCTTATTTTCAAATCTCTGTAAGGATACGGATTCCAACTACACAACTTTGTTATTACACGCAGAAGTAAGATGGTTGTCAAGAGGTCAAAGTTTGAAAAGATTATTGCTATTAAGGACGAGATCCAAATATTTTTAACTGAACAAAAATGTGAATTTGCTGCTTTTTTTCAAAATGACTTGTGGCTATCCAAGCTGTGTTATTTGTCAGATATTTTTGCGAAGTTAAACGATCTTAACTTGTCTCTTCAAAGAAAAAATTGCGATATATTTACTTCAAACGATAAAATTGATAATTTTATTAAAAAGATCAGCATTTGGAAAAGTAGGGTCGAAAAAAATTCGTTTGAAATGTTTTCCAGTGTCGACAATTTTGTAATTGAGAAAATTTATCGTAAAACTTTTATTGCAAAAACTATTGTAGATCACTTAAAAGCGCTAGAAATACAGTTCCGGACATATTTTATATTAAATATTGATTTACAAAAAACAGTTTGGATTCAAAAGCCGTTTTGGATTGGCTTAAGTGAGATTGATCATCTGCCACTTAAAGCTCAAGAGGAATTTGCTGAGCTTTCGTGTGACTCAAACTTAAAACTACAATTCCAAAAAAAAGACCTTGACTGAATTCTGGATCGGAACTAGAACTGAATTTCCCACAATCGCCGATATGGCGTTAAATGTACTTCTGCCATTCAACACCACATATTTATGTGAAGTTACTTTCTCAGCTTTAACACACATTAAATCCCAATATCGTTCAGCGATAAAAAATGTTGAAGAGGTCTTACGTCCAGCAGTTTCAAACATTACACCAAGATTTGATTTGTTATGCAATAAAAAACAGGCACATCCATCTCATTAAATTTTTAACGTAAACTTTAATTTAATATTTACCACGCAACTACTTGGATATATTCGAGAAAATTAAGACGGTCAGAATCCACTTTTTTTTAAACTATAATAAAAACATTTCTATAACATTTTGTGCAAATTTCAATTTTAGATTTGTATATGTTTCAAAACGAATTCAAAATTTGTATATTTTCATATGCATATGTACATTGTTACCTAATAAATATATCATCAAAAAATATTAATTTATTTTCTTTTATGTTTGTTGGGGTCGTTAAGAAACTCGCAGTCATAAATGGGGTCGGGAATTACAAAAGTTTAAGAAGCCCTGAGCTAAGGCAACCAAAACTGAACAGAAACTGATTTAAAAAAATTCCAAAAAAGAAGCTTTTCAAGGGAAATTAAAGAATCATATTAAAATTAAGACGGGCAGAAATTCCTTTAATAATTAATGTAATTATTATATCCAATTTTTTTTTTTTTTAAATAAATCGAATATTCGAGTCAAACATAAAACGAACAAAACTTACTACAAAAAATAGGAATTTGGCTACTGCCTATCTCCCCTCCCCTAACCTTTTAGTTTTAAAGCCTATTGCATCATTTGTGCTTTACTGAAAACAACGTATTTTATTAATATATTTTTTTTGTATTTACAACATTACAATTACAAAAACGTTACAACAATTTTGTATTACAACAACATTACAACGTTATTATATATTAAATATCCTTTACTTCTTTCCTGTCATATTGATAATTATGGTGATAAAAATCAGCATTAATATTAGGATTAAAAGAAACTTACTTACTTTGTACTTACTTAGTGCCTCCCACGCCGGTTGGCGCATAAGGTGACAACGGTGCCTCTCAACTACTATCTCTGAAGAGTTTGCAGCCACAGGTGAAGCAAAGATGTACCCGCCAGTGTAGTCTCCCTCTCTAGGCATCGGCCAAGCGAGGCTTTAAAAGAGCAGAAAAATCTAAGCTGTAAAAATTTTCGAAATATTCTGGTGGACTTACAAATTTATCTGTGGCCCCCTGTTTGTGAATTCCCTTCATTAGGTTTTGATTTTTCAGATGTCCAGTTGATGATGTTATATTTCCATCCCTAGACCGTGCCCGATCAGGTGATGGTTTAGAAGCAAGATTTAATGCTTTCAAAATTCCGGAATCAAACTTTTTAGTTTTTGAAGCAACTGTTAAATCATGTCGTGGTGGATGTCAGCCTGTTTATTGCTCTTCAAACGGTGGAAGAGCTAGTGCAACTTCATACGGGCGTCGAAGAAGAGAGGCTGTTTTAGCAAAGGGACAGTTTAAGAGCTTGAACTTCGATAGGGCTATGGAAGAAGAAGAAGAAGATATAGTAATGGAGATGCTAAGGGTTAGTGTTGCTTCTTCATTGTACAAAATACATTATTTGGTCTTTTGCTTTCTCTTTTTCTTAACTAACTATTCTGTAGCACCGCACGAGCGTCAAAAACGGCAGTTATAGCTAACGGAGGCTTACGAGTTACGGAAGAAGAGGAAGATACAGATATTTAGATTATATTTCGTGCTTCTTTATTTTATGGAAGTTATAATATCTGGTTTCTCTTCTTTTTTTTTCTTTTTTTTTTGTCCAAACTAATTTCAGTTTAGCCCCTTACGAGTGTAGAAAAAGGAGGGATCTGGCTTAAGGATAGTTTGCAAATTTCAACTTTGACAGTGCTTTAGAAGAAGAAGAAGAAAAAGAGGATGATATATGAATAGAGACGTTAAGTATACATGTTAGTTTTGCATTAAAACCCGTACATGGGGAAAAATATTTATTTAAATGCATATTTAAAATGAAAATTTAAATTTGTTGACTAAATTTTTAATATTATATCTAATCTGCCAGTTTTCACAGAATCTACACAGAACGCATTAAAACCCGTACATAGGAAAATATATTTATTTAAATGCATATTCAAAATGAAAATTTAAATTTGTTGACTAAGTTTTTAATATTACATCTAATCTGCCAGTTTTTTTTTTGTAGTTTAAGATCGTGTTTGTTTTTGCTGCTCTGGTGTTGATGAGTATTTACTCTTTATATCTCATGCTATTTTGATAATGCTGGTAAAAATATCCAGTTATAAATAATATATGTAAACAACAAAGACAAATTGCGTAACTTACAGCCCTTTCCCCAGGGACTATGGAGGGTCATGTCATCACTAATAGCATAGTTATGTGAGCTTTCAACTATGATGAAGTAA
Organism: Artemia franciscana; assembly: GCF_032884065.1. Lineage (NCBI taxonomy): Eukaryota > Metazoa > Arthropoda > Branchiopoda > Anostraca > Artemiidae > Artemia > Artemia franciscana. Next base: position 28,614,659 of record NC_088876.1, on the reverse strand, counting down.
ATGGCTATCTTAATATTTTCGTAGGATATTTTTTTTGGGGAGGGGGGAATTTCCGTTCGCATGAACTCTCCCAATCTTCTAGGACCATCGGTTTGATACGATCACCCCTTGGGGAAATAGAAAACAGCGACAAAAACAAACAAATAAGCATTCATCCGCGATCTTCCTTCTGCAAAAAAGTACAAAATTCCACACTTTTGTAAATCACTCGACTGACTACATGGGGTGCCCCCCCTCTTTCCAAAAGCAAGCATATTTTTCTTAGTTTCGTTACTTTTGATAGGTAATATTAAACTTAAATGGACTTTACATATTTGGAATCAGCATAAAAACTAATTCTTTTAATGTATCTATCAAACAGTTCGTGGTAACGAACTGTAGTAAGGAGCGACCCGGCTCAACAGTAACCGAAACTCAAAAAAATGGAATTTTGATACCAATAGTTATATCAAAAGAATCAAATTTTAATACTGATTTCACATATACAAGTTTCATCAAGATCAGTTATACTCATCAAAAGTTACGAGCCTGAGAAAATTTGCCTCATTTTAGAAAATAAGGGGAAACACCCCCTAAAAGTCATGCAATCTTAATGAAAATCACACCATTAGATTCAGCGTATCAGAAAACCTTATTGCAGAAGTTTCAAGCTCCTATCTACAAAAATGTGGAATTTCGCATTTTTTGCCAGAAGACAGATCACGGATGCGTGTTTATTTGTTGTTGTTTTTTTTCCCAGGGGTGATCGTATCGACTGAGTGGTCCTATAATCTTGCGAGAGGGCTCATTCTAACGGAAATTCTAGTGCTTGAAAATGATTGAAAAGTTCTAGTGCCCTTTTTAAGTAACCAAAAAAATTGGAGGGCACCTAGGCCCCCTCCCACGCTCATTTTTTCCCCAAAGTCACCAGATCAAATTTCTGAGATAGCCATTTTATTCACCATAGTCGAAAAACCTAATAACATGTCTTTAGGGACGACTTACTTGTCCCCCGCAGTCCCCGTGGGAGGGACTGCAAGTTGAAAACTTTGACCTGTGTTTACATATAGTAATGGTTACTGGTAAGTGTACAGACGTTTTCAGGGGGATTTTTTCGGTTTAGGGGTGAGAGTTGAGGGGGGTTACGTTAGAGGATATTTCCATGGAGAGACTTCTCATGGTAAAAGAAAATTTCAATGAAGGGGGCGCAGGATTTTCTAGCTTTATTTGTAAAAACAATGAAAAAATAAATATGAAAAGTTTTTTCTAGTGAAAGTAAGGAGCAGCATTAAAACTTAAAACGAACAAAAATTATTACGCATATGAGGGGTTTACCTCCTCGTTATACCTCACTCTTTCCGCTAAAGTATTTTTAGTAATTTCAACTATTTATTCTACGGCCTTTGTGATTCAGAGGTCATTCTTAAGGAATTGGGACACAATCTAAGCTTTAGGATAAAGTGCGAGGTATCGACGAGGGTTGAACCCCCTCACATACGCAATAAAAACATACGAATATAGAAGTTCGTTACGAATGCGTTACGTACAATGAAAACGTTTGTAAAAAGATAAAAGTTCTAGTTGCTTTTTTAAGAAATCAAAAACTTGGAGGGCAACTAGGCCTCCTCCTTCGCTTCTTTTTTCTCAAAATCTTCCGATTGATTGCAATTAATTAATATGCAAATTTCGTTTTAATTATTTTTGTGCGGAGAGCCAAGATTAAAACATCCATTAATTCTAAAACGTCCAGAAATTAAATAAAAAAAAAAACAAGTTTTAGTAACGGTAAGTAAGGAGCGACATCAAAACTTAAAACGAACAGAAATTACTCCGTATATGAAAGGGACTTTTCCCCCTCAACGCCCCGCTCTTTACGCTAAGGTTTCTTAATGTTTTAAAAAGTAGGGTTAAGAGAAAGGGTCAAACTTTAGCGTAAAGAGTAAGGCGTTGAGGAGGAAAAGTCCCTTTCATATACGGAGTAATTTCTGTTCGTTTTAAGTTTTGATGTCGCTCCTTACTTACCGTTACAAAAACTTGTTATTTTATTTAATAGTTATAAAAATTCTGTTTTTTAAAGTTTTGGTCACTATTGGGCCGGGTCGCTCCTTACATACAGTTCGGTACCACGAAAACTTTGATACGCTATTTTTAATGTTACCAGTTTAATTCAGTGACACATGCTTCAGGCTATGTTTGCTACTATTTTGTCAAAGTTTTGTCACACAATACCTTTGTGCCTGCGTGGCGCTTTAATGTGGCATGTACTTCAATGCGACAGGAAAAGCTAAATGCCAAAAAGAAAATTTGTAAAAGTCATGCGTGAAAGCCTATAAGTTTAAACCGCGCAATATAAGGTTCAATCAAAAGGTATGGGTCACTAGTAAAAGTCGAAACTGGTGCTAGTGCTGTCATAAATCATCAAAGCCATCTAGCGCTTGGCGACTCTTGGGAATATCTAAGCTTTTCAGTGGTTTTTCTGTCAGAAATGAGATCAGACGCTTATTACTACTCTGCTTTTACCAACCGCACTCATTAAAATAATTATTCTTATCATTACACTAAAAAAAAATTACCAAGTGTCGTCAGATGCTACATGCCGTTGAGGATAATTTTTTCAAAACTAGTGCAAGTTGAACACGACACCAGTCCTGGTGTCACTGGTTATTTAGTTTGGAACTGGGGTCAATGGTAAGACTCTGTAAGCTCAGCCAAAGT